>NC_073302.1:431291938-431451296 GCF_027595985.1 Sorex araneus
TGCTAGATCATTTATTGTTCATTGCTCATTTTGAATATCATGGGTGCTGCAGCCGTGCACTTCTGGAACCCTAGATTGTAAATGGTTGAGTGCCGGAGACATTTCTGTCGACCCTAATCCATTTTGGGATTCAATTGGGCGTCTCTGGACCAGGGCTGTTGGTGTGTTAAGATGGCACCCAGAAGCACATTGTGGGTGTGACAGCCAGGGGACAAGTGGGTGGGGAGCCTGGGAGGGACTGGCCTCTGCCACCATGCAGGATAGAGATCCCGTCCTAGAACCCAAATATGTGGGCCTTGCTTGTGAAAGCTCTTGGTCACCAGGATTCCATCTGGAGTAGGCAGGGAGACTGCACCTGCTCCATCTGGGGTTCCTGGTGGAATTGGCTTGGTATGGGGCCCAGAGAGATCTCCAGCTCTGTGTTGTTGTCTGTGGGACCTGCTGCTGTGTCTCTGGCTTTTGACCTTTTTTGAGATTTATTTATGGGTCTCTGAGATAAGGCCAAAAAATGAGCTTGTATAGCTGAGCCGGAGGTGGTTTGTGGGCACGGCTCCCACACACTTAACTTTTGATCATTCAATTTCTTGGTAAACTTGGTCCCAAGTTGTTGGGGTTTGGCCAAAGGTACAGTGGCAATTTTGGGGTGTTAGGAAGCCTAAAGGCACCATCTGGCTGCTGATGCACTCGCCCTGCAGGTACAGGTTGACCTGTTGGCAGCACCCTACCCCAAGAATCCTTGATTTGAGCAGGGCACAACCCAGGCTACTGTACATGGCATCCCTGTAGATAGGCAAAGAAGGGGATTAACCATTGCAGGAAGTGGGTTCAACACCAGCAAAGACCCAGCAGCTCTCCGATGATTCCTAGTCACTTAGGAGCATTTCCATCCAACAGGAACATTCTATGAGTTAAGCATATTTTCACCTTAGAACTCCCTCTCTATCCCTAGAGGATCACCCTGTGCAAGGATTACTGCCCACACACCAAGCTCAGTAGAATGCGTGGGTTCTCAGTGGCAGCCTAGGTTCTGAAGGTGAATGACTGACTGGCAGGGGTCGGAAATGAGAGCTTCTCTTCCTCCAATTAGAATCTCTCCAGCCCCACCTTGGAGTCTATCCTTTATAGCTTTGTTTTTTTTTTTTTTTGGTTCTTGTTATTGTTTAATGAACCTGATATTTTGAGGGTGGTGGAAGAAAAGCGAGTAGACTGTGAGAGTATTTTATCCACAAGGGCCAAAACTAGAAGAAAAAAAATTTAAAAATCACTTATCCTTTTGCAGTGACAAACTGAAGTTGCTATAAATGCCAAGAGAAAACAATACAGAGAAAAATGGATGGGGTGGCTGGAACATACTCGTAAATTTATGTCATAAATGTTCTGTGGGCTCTCTAATGGGCAAGTGCCGGCTCAGCAGCAATATGAAAATATAACATTTCCCCATGATAATATTTAGATTTACAGCCTGAATTTGTGTGGGTTTGGAATGAATTTTTTTCCTTGACATTATAGCGGGTAGGGCACTTGCCTTGCACACACCTGATCCGGGTTCAATTCCTCTGCCCCTCTCGGAGAGCCTGGCAAGCAACCAAGAGCATCCCACCCGCATAGCAGAGCCTGGCAAGCTACCCGTGGCGTATTCGATATGCCAAAACCAGTCACAACAAGTCTCACAATGGAGATGTTACTGGTGCCCGCTCGAGCAAATCGATGAGCAACCGGATGACAGTGACAGTGACGTTGACATTAAATATTAAGTGGCTCACAGTTAATTTGTCACTTGAATCTCAAATTCTTTCCTATGGAATACTAGGACAGAGTTAGGGAAGATGAGAAAGGAAGCATGATATGTTTGGACCCTGGCTGGGGGCAAGCATGGGGAGGAGGATATCAGACTGGAAAATTTCAGTGTTTCCAAAATCTCTTGCCAGAGGGATAATAAGGTGGGTAAGTCGCTTGCCTTACCCCAGTCTGATCAACCCCAATCTGATCAACCCCAGTCTGATCCCCATATGCTTCCACTAACCACTGCTTGGGGTCACTCCCGAGTATAGAATTTCAAATAATGCCTCACCACAACTGGATGTGGCCAACGAAACAACCAAGCCCCAAGATCTCTCAAGAAAAAAATGATTAAATGATATGTTTTGAGGTTCTCACTACAGGTTTTAGGATATTAAGTGAAAAGCATGTTCTTCACTCTCATAACAATACTTCAGTTAGCAAAGATAGTAGACATTGGTCAGAATGTCCTCTCTCTGGGGAAAATTAAGGCACCTAGAACAAGTTTCCTGTTGTAAGCAAAGAATCCTTGGGGCTAGCTGTTGTGTTTGAGAGGTGGGCTGATTCGTGTGTATTCTGTGTTTCCAATAGTCATGTCTTTTTAAAAGGCAAGAGATCCCACAAATGCAAGCGAAACCAAGGAGCAAAAGCCCATCTACCCTTTGGCAGCATATGACTGTGAGCGTCAAGTCCTCCCTGTCATGGGCTGATCTTTGGTTCACAGCAATTTCCTGTGATCATCCTCCCGACCCCTCCAAGGGCCCCACCCCTGCCCAAGACTTCCTCCAAGTCACGTTTCAGCATTGTCTCTTCAAGCAAAGAAAGGTTTTTAATTCCTCCTGGGGAGAAGCCAGGGGAATAAACCATCACAATAACAAATAACAATAGTTGCAAACTTGGAGCTCTTAGGGACCATTTAGCCAAAGCTTTAACACACCATCTCATTGAAATATTCTGATCATCCTCAGAGGGAGTGTAGAGACCATTGACAGATGGAAAAGCTAAAGCTTAGAGAGCTAAATAGCACATTCAAAGTCCCCGAGGAAGGCAGAAGTGGCATCAGAACCCAGATCTGTTGGTCCCAAAGCACCATCCTAGCTCCTATGTTGACGGTGACCTCAACCTTAAGAGTCCAATAAGGGCCTTCTAACCTAATTACCTGGGACCATCACAGTTGGGTTTGCTCTCATCTGATCATAATTAAAAAAGTAGCATTTCCGATGTCTGTGCTCCCCAAGTCACAGTCAGGAACCCAAGACAGGAGTGCAGGAAGAGGCAATGTCTTGTCTTCCTTGGTCAGTGTCAGCTAAGACGGTCCAAGCAGGCGAGATTTGTCCTGAAGGCATCCTGTATTCACAGTGGCAGGGCAAGACAAACTGAGAAGTCACACAGAAGTAAGACCAGGATTAAGGCTTTAATTTTGCTGCTAGGGTGAATCCTATTGGGAGAGTAGCTGATTGTCTTTAAGCCAGAAAAGAAAGCAAGAAAAAAGGTAGAAAGTAAAAAGGTAGGAAGGCAGAGGGGAAGGGAGGCAACCCCTAAAATCAAGGAATGATTACAGATTCAGGTTTATCTGCGATGGCCTAAAGATTTTGGGATCTAACGCACAAGGTGAGGCGGGTCAAGGGAACTTTTCAGACTGCTGAGATACTTGGATATGGCAAAGTGGCATTGTAAAGTTGCAAGAAGTTTATCCCTGAGTCCAACAGGTAAGAGATTTTTTTTCACAAGTGTTGAATAGGATTTTGAGGTGTCAATCAAAAAATCTGAAGCTTAAAGCAAAAATCTTGACCTAACAGAAACCTTAACATTCACATCATGTCAAGGTCATCTTGGCTTAAGATTAATACCTGAGCATCTTTACTTGGCCCTGGCACTGACCCACTAATACCGTAGCTAACACAATAATGCCAAGGGAAGCTCTTGGAAAGTCCACCACAATTTTCTCAAGGGAAAGGTCCATCTATCAATTAGCCTTTTTTGTTTATTTGTTCCACAGTTTCTGACACAGTGTCCTGACCAGAATGTATCCTCGCTATATCTATTGGAGGAATGAGTGGGAAAGTTCTCAAAAAGTTAATTCCCAACAGATCAGGCCTAGTGCCGAGTTACCACTGTGTTCCCAACTTTTCAATCACTCTCAACTTAAAATGTGAGCCCTGCAAACGGCAGGTCAGCCCATTCAAACTTGATTTTATTCAGATCTTCTTCAATCACACCCATTCCTGTTTGGCGCTCTGTGAGACCAGAACTTCCCCACTCGCCTCAGTTCTGAAGGCCAAAGAATGGAACTAGGAAGGGCCAGTCACCACCTGACAATGGAAGACTACCTCTGTGGGTCTAATTCTCAAAGCTGCTCCTTTTCAGGCGTATCTCGGATAGTATTATTCAGCTCCAGGTTCCAGTCTCTTAGTAGAATGTGCTCAGAGGAGTTAGCTCAAGAAATACAAACTGCCCTCCTTTTTTTCTTTCTTTTTTTGGGTCACAAACTGCAATGCACAGAGGTTACTCCTGGCTCATGCACTCAGGAATTACTCCTACCAGTGCCCAGGGGACCATATGGGATGCTGGGAATTGAACCCAGGTCGGCCGTGTTGAAGGCAAATGCCCTATCTGATGTGCTATCGCTTCATCCCCCCAATGTCCTGATTTTTAGAAGAGAATGACACAATATAGCTGAAATCAGGTTTAATGTTCTCTTTTGCTGCTTACTACTCTCCAGATTAACTTTGAATTAAAACATTCTGAACTCGAACACAGTCACAGCTATGTTCACCACTACACTTAGTACAATAGTCAAGATTTGGAAACACCCAACTACAGAAGAATGGATAAAGAAGTTGTTATCTATACGCAATGGAATACTATGCCACCTCTAGAAAGAATAAAATTATGCATTTTGTAGCAACATAGATGGAACTGTAAGATGACAAGCAGAGTGAAGCCAGTCAGAATGAAAGGGACAGACACAAAATGGTTTCCTCTCACATGTGGTGTCATTGTTCTGGTATGTGTCATTGCCCACTCATGATGACCCAAGGATCCCCCAGTTGTTTGAGGCTGATCACTGTCCTCTTGCTGGCTGACAGTGACAGACAAGTGAAAGAAGGGAGGCCACCAGGATGGTTGGTAATCAGGGGCCACTTATTTAAGTCTCATTGCATTAGTTATAGAGAAATCATTAAGGGTTGGGAATAGCAATTACACATGGGTGTGGCTGAACATTATCATTAACAACAAATAGATGTAAAGTACTTCCTTCAGGGGAAGCTCTTCTGGAAGATTTACTCAAGTACAAAATCTCATATAAGTGCTCAACATTCTATGTTCTTTCTAGGAAATCCACCCAAGGTGGAGAACCATCTAAGGGTGCATTGCTTTCTCCTTTCCTTAACTACTATCTATTTAAACAGTTGTCGTAGATTTATTACTTCTTTTTTTTCCCGCTTTTTGGGTCACACCCAGCAATGCAAAGGGATTACTCCTGGCTTTACACTCAGGAATTGCTCCTGGAGGTGCTTGGGAGACCATATGGGATGCTGGGAATCGAACCTGAGTCGTTTACTTGCAAGGCAAATGCCCTACCCGCTCCAGCCCCTTAGATTTACTTCTTAATAATATTTGTAATCATTTTGTATGGACACAGTAAGAGATATATTAAGCTTAAGGGGTAACTCTTCCTGGGGACATCTCACTATATATCCCAGACTACAGTCCTCAGGCCAGGTTAGTCTTTCCTAACCCAAACAGGAAGCTTATTCAGTTACTTCTTCCTGGGTCATGACAGGGTTTGTTCCATGATCATGCTCTTAGCTTACTACTCTTCTTATGGTGATTTAGTGTGTCCCTTTTCGATGCCAGGGTAAATTATGGCTTGCCCTGGATCCATCCAAGTCCCTCACCAGGATCCTCCTTTTGGGGGTATTAGGAAGTAAGGGCAACTAAGGGTTAAGTCAAGGAAATATGATGGATGCCCAGAAGTACATATTATTCAGAGTCAATGATCTCCCATGTTGCAAAAGCATAGCATTAACTGTCTTCCTGAGTCTATACAAAAGAAAAACCACATTGCACTAACATGCAAAGGACATAAAGGAAAGAGATAAGCAATATTTCACTTACATATACAAAATCCAGAGCCCTCAGATGAATTTTACTTTACAAGTTACAGTGTCTGATTTGGAGATATAAGTCATTAACAGATAGTGGAAGAAGAACACAAAGGAGAGGCTGAAAATAAACACAGAGGGCTGGATGTGCCTGATGGAATTGGGTGTGCCTCAGGAGCACTGTGGTGGGAACAGCTCAATAAGCCTAAGTTCCGTGTAGGGGTAGAAAAAACAAATCAATGTTACTTCTTAAGAATGCTTAGAACTATAATCCAATATCTTCCACATTTTTGTTTGCAAAATGCAAAATATTGTGATAAGTTTGATGGTCCATGGCCTCAATTACGGGCAGTCTTTTCTGAAATAGACAGGATCCTATAATCAATAAAATGGACATGATAAGTAAGGTAAAACCAGCACTGCCAATAGTGTGGGTGATACTTTGCCACCATGACCTCAGGCCTATGCCCTGTAACGCCTGGGCTAAGTTTTCATACTGAGCTCTTGGGAGTTTATCTTTAAACACTCAAATGGTCTCATCCTGAAGGGCGAGAGTATCTAGAGACATAATTCCCTTCAGATCCTGCAAATGGTATCTAATTTGGTTCCAAGTATGAGCAAACCCATTATATCGGTGGGAGGGAGGGTGACACAGAAAGAGGAACTATTCCAGTCACCAAACAGTGTCATTTGTTGATCCAAGACTTCAACCTACCCCAGGACCCAGAGCAGCGCTTGTTGTAGTGTCCAGGTGTTGCTCAGCATCGTGGCTGATGGTATATCCTGTCCTGTCCAGAGGTGGTGAGAGTCCTTTGGCCACGATATGATAAAATCATGCACCTGAACTGAGGTGTGAAGAGCTGTTCCCGTAACAGCAGTGGTGGTGGTCACAGCAATGAGTCCCAGGGGAGTTACAGTCAGGAGTTCAGTGAATCGTTGGGAATGCTGGAGCAGTTGTGTCACGACTTCTGTCACGAGTCCTTCCATAGGGCAACATTGCCATTCTCTGGTCAGGTTCACTGGCAGGGAACCATATATGTGTTCTGGCCTTTAGTAAAATTATACTGCGAGAAGAACTTTGGACTGAGAGGGGGAAATTGAGACAGGTAGGTAAAGCACAGGGCTTTATGTACAGGGCTCCATTTGAAGTCTCTGTCTTGCCCCCATTGACCAGCGTACTTGTTAGCAAACGAGGACTTTGCTGTTGTCAAAATGTCACACTCTTTGGTAAGTTCTCCCATTAGCCCACAACAGAACCCCTCATAATATGGATCCAAAGTGATTTCCCGGTACACCTCCAATTTCTGAGTTTTTCTTTTTTATTATTTGGGGAGCCACACTTGGCAGTGATCAGGGTTTACTCCTGGATTTGCACTTGGTCATTACAACTAGCAGGACCCAGGGGACCATATGTGGTGCTAAGGATCAAACCCAGGTCAGGCATGTACAAGGCAAACACCCTGCTGGCGGCACTACCTGTCCTGTACCCCACCTCCCACCGAAACTGTTTATTTTGGAGGTAGGAACGATCAGTGTCTGTTTAAGAATAGACATACGGATGCAGGATGTTGTAATGGATCACACTAACCCCCCAGTGGATGCATTTTCCTAGCTGCTCTTCCTCCTCATCTCATTCCAGTTGTGTCACCCTGAGTCCAGGCTGTGTGTATAGTTCATACCTCTGAATAAAATTGGCGGGGGCGGGGAGGGGGAGGCGGGAAGGTGCCAGGATAAAGTCACCAAAGACTAACTCTTCTATTGACTTTGTTAAGACCACAGGGAACTCCATTTGCATTTCTCTAGCTAAGGGCATTTCCCTCTTCAGTAGAACTAAGGATTTCAAGCTGACTTTTGTGCTGGAGCAGAAGCCTATTTGTTACATTGCCAAGTTCTCAGGAATAGGGAGCATGAAAGAAATGTGAAGTAATTGACAGGAGATCAGTTGCCTCCTGAAAATTCCAAATACAGACAGGGTGGAAATATCTTTTTCTAAAAAAACCTACAGATCTGTAACTGTGGGTTTAACGCTTGCCTTTGATCTGTATTTCTCTTTAGAAGAGGGAACATTTTTGCCCTCCAATGTTTAAAACAAGAAGAAGCCTTAAGGGATTGATTCCAGAGCTTGAGAATTCCTTTTTTTTTTTTTTAAAAAAAAAAGTGTGTTATTTTTTCTCCAAATGGCAGAACCTCAGAACTACTTCTCATAATTACCTTGGAGAAGGAAATGCCATTAGAGTCAGAGAGATGGACTGGAAAAGGACAGAAAGGGACCTCAGGGAGGAGCCTGTAGCAAGTGAATGCCTAGCAGAGGATAGGGACTCTTCTGATTTCCCTCTCCAACCCACTGTCATACAACACTAGGCACTCACTTCCCATATCTGTAAAATGGAATTGGTTATACTTGATGCTTCTCTCAGCAGTTGTGAAAATGAATGGATTTAAGCAGAATAGATCTTTTCATAACATTTTCACCTAGACGGAACGAGAAAGTGATGAGCGGTGAATTCCAGATGTTGATGATCCCCTATTGCTATCATTTCTCTCTGTGCCTGCCACTTCTTTGACAGCCCAGGCAATGGATGGCATCCCGAGATGGCCCGCTGCTTCTCCCTGTTCCCCCTCCTCCTTCTCTCTCTTTCCTTTCCCCAGTTTATTTCTGAGTTTGGTAAAAATGGTCTTCTGCCAGCATGAGATACTTTGCATCTATTCAAGAGCCACAGGATTATTTTTCTCCCCAGATATTGCCGCAATAGCAAGCATAATCGAAGATCAACTGCTAAGAAATAAGAAACGTGCCTCTTCAATGGTCCCAGGAAAGTGGAATGCTTGGAACGTGAAGAGGTTAACCATCTGCCACCTAGACATATCTGTTTTCTCAGCAAACACAGTACTGTGCAGCCAGAACATCCCCTGGATTCCTTGGTGTTTTTTTTTTCAATTTCAAAGAGAAGTTCTGGTCAAAGGTTTATCTGTTTTTGTCAGTTTCTTGTGAACACAACAGTCCCTAGTGCTTGAAAGCTGGACAGATCAGCAAAGAGTCAGGAAAAGACCAATGTATCCCAACGGGCAGTAAGACACATCCTGACACCAGCCAGGGTTTTCAGAGAGACAAATTTCCACTGTGGGCAAGTGTTAAATATATACAAACTGGGGTCTTGGCAAGCTGCTGATAGATGGCAAACATTCTGTGAAAGTCCTATGTTATACAGGAAAGGAGGAGTTTTACTGGGGACTAGGGTGGGGGTGGGGTGGGTTGGGTAACAACAAGTGGTGCTGGAGATTTGAACCACGGTTTTTGCCGAAACAGTTGCATGCAAGGCAATTGTTTTACCTCATGTTGTATAGAGGAGCTTTTTTGATGGATATGATGATGATGAGGATGATGATAATAATAAAAATAAGATGATGATGGTGATGATGATGATGACAATGCCATCTTTATCGGTGCACTGATATATAGGGGAGTTTGAAACAGTCTAATACTTCTCACAGGAAGGAAGAAGTCAGCCCTTCCAGCCTGGCTGCCTGAACAGCCACCAGTCTGTTTGTGGTCTTGGCACTCCTGAGTCTCGGGCTCTCAGACCCCGACAAAATCTAGACCATCTGCTCCCTGGTTCTCAGGTTTTTGGACTCAGACTAAATGGCATTCCAAATTTTCCAAGCTGGGTCTCCAGCATGCCGGCAGAAGATTGCATGCTTTCTCTATCTTCTTGATTGGGTGAGTCCCCTCCTTACAGTAAATTTCTCCCATTAGTATGTGAGCGCATACTAATGTCTGTGTTTGTGCCTGTGTGCATGCACAAAAATGCATTTAATGTGCATGTATGCATGTGTGTGAATCTGCATCTCCTCCTTACTCTGTTTCTCTGGAGAGTCCTAATGTAATCAAAGACTTCCAAATTCAGAATTGTGCGCTTTCTTGTACAGGAGGCACATACCCTCCACAAAGGCTGCCTGAATTCCAAGGAATGTGAGCAGAAGCAGAAAGAACAGCAGTTCCAGAGATGTAGCAGACTCTGGAGCTGATGCTTGATCCCACTACCACTTAACTACCTGGATATCTCTGCAGCCTGATGCCTCATCTGTAGTCGCCTGATTTCAGCACCGCTATTATGGACAGTTCCATGCTGGGTACCACATCCCACTTCAAGCATAGACTCCATGTTCCTTCTAAGCTTCAGCAGAGCCAGCAGCAGCCACTCACAGGTGCAGCCTGGAAGTGCAGAGAAAGCAAGACTAGTTTAATAAAAGACTGGGGCTTTCTCCCCTCGTCTCTGATGTCGCCTTGTGTTTGATTCTGTTCCTTGCCACAAAACCTCAGTAGGTTTTTCAGGATCAAGCAATTCCTGGCCAAGAAACACGAGCAGAATCATCCCATTTCTCTTAACGGACGCTGATGAAAATGTAACAAATTCAGGTAAGACTCCAAGTAGAACCATTAGCGCATAACCAAGCTGCATCTCTAGGGAATCACCTAAATCCTGTGCCCATTATGCTGTAAGAGGCATTAGTGTCTTACTCCACTGAGTGGAAAATATCATGACTATTTGGGTGTGTTTGATTAAGAAATTATTTTTTATCTTTGTGTCCCTCCATACCTTGAGGTTTAGTAATAAATATGCAAATAGAAATACCTTTTATTGAACAAAACACAAAGGATCAGGGAGTTAATGCCTTTAGCTTCTCTAATCTCTATGGGTAGGGCATTTGGGGGTTGTCCTATGCTGCGCCCCAGAGGACTCCCAGAATTACTGACCCCCCCTTTGTAAACAGCAGCAACCAGGCATCAAAATACCCTTGGTTAACTTTTCTCTTTCATAACTTCACTGACCTCATGTCTCACTCCTGTTTCTTGAGATCTCCCTACATTAAAACTTCCAACACTCAAGTTCTTCGACTCTGCTTTTCATGTCACCCAAACTTGAGTCCATTCTTCTTAATCCACTGCCCCTGTACTGCTCATTGGACTGATGCCTTCTCACTCCTTGTCCCATTAACCACTACCCATCATGTCTTTCTTGGCCACTCTCTATCATGGCTATATCAGCTCTCTGCAGCAGCAATCCCTGGGGAGCCTGGTTCGGTGTCATTGCTGTGCTGGAGTCCTAAAGACCAGAAGCTTCTTGTCCTGGCTACCCTCTCATCACAACAGGAAGCAGCTTCTTACTGTGCTGCCTAGATCAGGGGTCTTTGGCTATTAGTCACCCACTGGTTCCAGTCCTCAGACGGAAGAAGGTTGAAAGCCACTGCTTAGCTCACAATCTGCAAACTTCCTCTTTAGCAAGCCCAATAAGAAATATTTTAGGGTTCCTAGAACATGGAGTTTCTTTGGCAAGCACTTGGCTTGCCTATTGGAGTGGAAAAAGTCACCACTGACAACACAGTAGGGGCAGAGCTGTGTTCAAAAGTGTGGAGACACACATTTCCTGTCATTTTCACCTTATGAATGAAAATTTTTATTTGGGAGAGGCTCCCAAGTGTTGCTCGGGGGGTCCAGGATACTTACCCGCTATTTTCAGCCACCTGAGCTGGCAGATCAATGTGAGGACTTGAGGACTGAGTTCTGTTCAGACTCTATGGTGCCAGGGATAACCTGGACCACCCTAGAAGAGCTCAAGCACCTCCCAGTGATGCTCAGGGGAACATGTGGGAGTAGAGATTGCACCAGGATCAGCCATATGTAAGGCATATACACCTTAACACCAGACATATCTCTCTGGCCCAACATCATTTCAAAAAAATGCTGTAAAGAGCATTCTTAGCCTCACCAAGTACGGGTAGGTAGATTTCACTGAGTGGCCAGAATCATCAGGGCATTGTTTAGACAGTTTTTTCTCTCTGTTTTGCAGTTTCTGGCACAAGGAACATGCTAGGAAGTTACAACATGCTAAGAAGTTACTGGAGAAGAGCAGGGGGTATTGCTCAGACCATTTTCCCATTAAGATGCCCGAAAGGCAATACTTTTTTTTATTAGTGAATCACCATGAGTTACAGTTACAAACTTATGAACTTTCATGTTTGCATTTTGTTTATATCCCTCCACCAGTTCCCAGTCCCCTCCTCCAATGTTCCCAGTATCCCTCTCACCCTCCCACCCCATCCCTCCCACCCCACCCCACCTCTGTGGCAGGGCATTCCCTTTTGTTCTCTCTCTCCTTTTGGGTGTTGTGGTTTGTAACAGAGGCACTGTGTGGCCATCGTGTTTGGTCTATATTCTATTTTCAGCGTGCATCTCCCATTCCGTGCGGGTCCTCAAACCACACTTTACCGGGTGTTCCCTTCTCTATGCAAGCTGCCCCTTCCTCCAGCGTGTGGGGCCAGCTTCCAAGCCTTGGAGCCAACTTCCTGGTACTTATCTCTACTATTCTTGGGTGTTAGTCTCCTATTTTGTTATTTTATATTCCACAGATGAGTGCAATCTCCGAAAGGCAATACTTTCCCTTTCATAACTCCCTCCACGCTCCTACCCTAGTGAAATGACCCTTGGAATGTTTGGATGTCTTTTCCTCTTAGTAAATCATATGGATATCATATGGGTAGGTATTCACTGAAAGCACTAGAAAACCTCCTTTTCCAGCCCTGTTTCTAAAAATTTCCAGGAAACACTTTAAGCACAGTAAGTGTCGGGGTTTTAATGTTGCAAAGAGAAGAAACGCAAGTAACAGGTGCGACTATGACTCTCTCCCAAAGAAAACAATTTCAACCATGTTCCAATTGAAATGACACACAGGCCAGGGGGAAATAATGTTTGCAATCTGATCAAGCAATATTGCCAGGCTGGTATAACACAAACCCCAAGTACATTCCTTAGATGACTTCCCCATTGATTCCAGCCTCCGTTAGGATAACCATCTGCGGACTCAGCCTGAAGGATTTATCACCACCTAGTTCTGCAGCTAGAACAAGTGTCCACTGCCGATAAGATCAGGAGGCTGATTTAACAAATTGAACTTTAATATGATTTTCCTAAGAAAATTTATCATCCCCAGTTTCCCTCTGGCTTATTGAGACAGTCCCTCCTCCTTACCAGGGGAGATAAAGAAATAAGGAAGTTCTGAAGCTACAAGGCCTTTGGGCTCAGTGCTACCCCAATTCTTAGAGATTGTGTAGGTACATTACAACACTAAATACTCCCAGGAAAAAAGTAGAGGGAGGTTGGGAAGATCCTATTTATTCCAAGATGCCAAGGCTTTTGCCGTTTTCTGGGACCCTGGGCTCATCCTAGGTGAAGAGATGGTGTGGGTAATAGCAGGAACTTCTGAGACTTTTTCAGTTTTTATGTACCTCATATAACCAGTTTTCCCAAATTTCAGATGAGTCATACTCTCATCTGTTAGCATCTGTTTTAAGAAAGATGATCTAAGGCCAGAGAGATACCACAGTTGGTAAGAGGTTTGATTGTATGCATCCTACTCAGGTTCAATCCCTGGTACCCTAAGCCCCACCAGGTTGATCTCTGAGCACCACCCAAACTACTACTATTACTACTACTACTTCTACTACTACTACTACTATTGATCAAAATAATAATAAAAGAACTTATATAAAATGAACTTTTTCACTCTGGAATGCTAGGTTCCCTATAATCTTGGTTTTGGACTAATTTTCACTATTTGTCCCTTTCTACTAGAATATAAACTCAAGAAGTTTGGTATGAAGTGTTTCCTTGACTTAGCAGGTGCTCAGTAAATTATTCCTGAAAGAATGAATGTATGCGTGGTGTATGGTTGGCACACAAATTTTGCCATCCCAGAACAGATTGTGGAAGGGGGTGAGGAGACCAGATATACATCATGCTTTACAAAAAAATATGTTTGAGACTCCTGGGCCAACATAAACTCAAGTGATTACACTTACAAATTTCCATGTTTGTACTAAATTTAAAATTAGGAAAGTGATTCCAATAGTGCCTGGCTCATACTAAACAATATATAGGCTTCTCTAACATAAACAAACAGCTGACAAACCTTCTCTGTGGCTGAGACCAGCCCAGGAAAAGACAGCCTCTCCTATTACCCCTCTTGCTTATTTAACACCCCTATTTCCTTTCACTCTCTCTCTTCTTCCAACTGACCCCCCATTTATAGTTATTGCCACTGCTTATTATCCCCAGGTTTTATTGTTCTGGGAGTGGGAGCCAGAAAGGGCCCTGACCCCCACACCTACAGCAGTCCTTCTAAAGTCCCAGGGACCCATGACCCCAAGATTATAGCAGCACTATACCTGTTTAAATGAAAGAAGTTCATCACAGAGTCTGTAGCTTTGGGGATAATGAATGGGCCTATGTTTGTTCTTCCCTCCACCTCATATCTTACTGAATGCATAAACCCCCTATTTGTTTTTTTATTTTGAAGGCTACACTTGACAGTTCTCAAGGTTTACCCCTGGCTCTGTGCTCAGGTATTACTTCTGGTGGTGCTCAGGGGACCAAATGCAGTCCCTGAATTGAGCTGGAGTTGGTTGTGTGCAAGGCAACCACATTAATCCCTGTATTATCTCTCTAGTCACGATAGGATATCCTTAAAATATCCTATTTTAAGGATAGGCCTGATGGGCCATCACCTCTCTCTCTCATTCCAGTTCAATTTTAATAATTAATTAATTAATTTCTATGAGAACTTTCTTCCTGGCATGAGCTAGCCAGTCACCTTCAAACAGTGTTGTCATATTAGTGAAAGGGGGAGAAAGAGTGAGAGCTAGAGTGAGTGAGAGACAGACAGAGAGACAGAGACAGAGAAACAGGAAGTGCTAAATTTTTATTTAAACTGACAGGTGTACCAATGAAATAAGTTTTAATTGATACCATACTCTATTTTCATGACACGAAAGGAATTCTGATGTCCTTTGGGCCCCTCACCAATGATGAATCATTATCTAGCAATATTTCATAAAGCCAGGAGCAGAATTCCTAGAGCTGTCCATTCGTAAACAGTTCTCAGAGCACCTTCATGCAAAGAAGGAGTTTCCTCTTAACTGACCAGTGGTCAAAATGTGCACAGGTGGTTCATTGTACTTCCTTCGAATCAATTGTACCTGCCCACTAACCAGCAATGTTCTGGGGGAAGCTGACCCTTTCAACTCTTTTGCACTACCTGGGATGAGTCTGAGTCTGATGGATCATTTTTCCTCAGATGACACTTATCAATGATGTGAAAATATAAAGATGGCAAAGAACGACATGAAGGCAGTGGTCACAATCCAATGCCTTTGGCATGCTATTTATTTTTTCATTTATTACCCTGGTAGCACTGTAGCACTGTAGCACTGTCATCCCATTGTTCATCGATTTGCTCGAGCAGGCACCAGTAACGTCTCCATTGTTAGACTTCTTGTTACTGTTTTTGGCATATCGAATATGCCACAGGTAGCTTAGCTTTTCAGGCTCTGCCTTGCGGGTGGGATACTCTCAGTAACTTGCCGGGCTCTCTGAGAGGGATGTAGGAATCGAACCCAGGTAGGCCGTGTGCAAGGCAAACACCCTACCCGCTGTGCTATCGCTCCAGTCCAAGTACCCTGGTAAGCCCTAGGAAATAGTTACCATATATGTCTCTCTACTTTACTGAGAGAGGTTAGCTAGCTTTTCCAAAGCCAAATAGCTTGTAATTGGCGAGGTTGAGATCCAATTCAGGTCTTTCTCTACTTATATCAATTCTGTAGGAAACAGCTTGCTAAAGGCCATGCTTAGATTAACTTTAATTCTTGCCTTAGTACTTCTAGGGAAGTCATAGTGTCCCTTATATATAGCTGTGACAAATGAGGCTCAGAGGAGCTTAGTGACTTGAGAAGGTTAAAGCTAAAAGTGGTGAGACCAGTATTTGAACAGAAAATTTCCAGTTCTTTCAATATGTCTTTTGCGAGCCTATCTAGGTGAACCATATATATGGTCTCCTTTATATTTTAAAAATATTTTTAAAATATTTTCCAAATTTTAACAATAAACATCTCTCTTGTTTATATCTATTAATATGATTTTAATTATAACAGTAAGGCACAAATACATGCTTATTGTAAAAAAAAAGTAAAAATTACTTTTTTGTTTGTTTGTTTTGGGTACAGACCTGGCAATGCTAGGGATTACTCCTGTCTCTGCACTTAGGAATTACTCCTGGTAGTGCTTTGTTGGGTAACATGGGGTTGTCCTTGCTTCCCTCACCCCAGGGAGCTTAGGTTTATTGAGCTACAACCACAGCAGTGCCCCTGAGGCACACCCAATTCCATCAAGCACTAATAGTCCTATATTGTTTTTCTCTTTCCTTTATGTCATTTGCATGGTTTATTTGGCATTGTCCTTTTTTGTATAGACACAGGAAGACTGCTCATGCTGTTTTCATTTTGTAACATGGGAGTGAATTGACTCCAAAATAATATTTACTCTTGGGCATCCATATTTACTTGACTTATGTCTCAGTTGCCCTTGCTTCCTAGCACTCCAAAAGCAGGGTCCAAACAAAGGGACTGGATGGACCCAGGGCAAGCTGTAAGCTACCCTGGCATTGAAAGAAGACAAGCTAAGCACCATATGAATAATAAGTTAAGAGCATGATCATAGAACAAATTCTGTCATGACCCAAAAACTAGTAACTGAATAGGGACCCTGCTTGGATTAGAAAAGACTAACCTGGCCTGAGGACTGTGGTCTGGAATATATATGAGATGTCCCAGGAACAGCCAGCCTTTAAATTTAATAAATATTTTACTGTGTTCATACAAAATGACTAGAAATATTACAAGAAGTAAATTAACTATGATTGTTTAAATGGATGACTCGCTGAGGAAAGGAGAAAGCAATACACCCTGTATGGAATCCCTCCCTTGAGCGGATTTCCTAGTAATCTGGAGTGTGAACCCTCAGATGAGATTTTTGTCCTTGAGTTACTCCCCTGAAGGAGTAGCTTTACATGTTTGTTGCTATGATAATGTTCAACCCCACCTTTGTGTACCCCCACCCTTCATGATTTCTATATAATTATGCTTAAGGGGTCAGGGGGACTAGAAAGATGACGGCTTCGGGACTTTGGGACTTTGAGGTCTTTGAGGACTAGAGGCTCCGTGAGGACTATGAGAGGGACTCGAAGGAAGACTAGATGATGACGATGACTGGAAGTAGAGGACTATGAGACTACGGCAAAATGAGGAAGAAGATATAACAGGTTTACGAGGAGACTAGGGTGAGGAAACTATGATGACCAGGATTATGACCAAAACTATGGTTATGACTGTGCCATAAGTGGAAAGATCGGACTATGCTGGGGAGGAGATAGAGATAAAATGGCTACTGGCCAGCCTGGGGCCCTTTCTCTCTTCCCCAGGTCCTTTATCTGTCCATCACCATGAGCCGACCAGGGGAACGGTTCTCAGTCACCAAACGCTCAAGTCCCATGTGTTTTCCCTTTTGAAACTCACAGTGCTTGGGGGGTCCATATGAAATGCTGGATCAAACCCAGGTAAGCTGCATTCAAGGCAAGTGCCCTCCTATCGCTCCAGCCCCTCATTACTTTTTTAACGAGAAAAGGTTGTAAACATGAGCTAACCCATTTTTGTTTAGGTATAAGTAAATCAGTTTTATTTTTGTATCACTAGCAATTCATTTTCTCTTAATTTCTTTTCTCTCTGTCCATCCCACTTTTACTATAATGTCTGTGAGTTACACACTGCTTGTGGCTCAGGTCACATATTTGAGTGCCAGGGGTGGCACTCACTGACGTGAGGGCAGTGCCAGGGATGCAAGTCAGCCTCGTGCATGAGAAGCAGGTGTTCTGCCACAGTGCCAATCTCCAGGTCCAACCGCTAGCAAGTCTTACAGAGAGAAAAAAGGCAGGCATGAGGAATTTAGTGGGAGGCAAACCAGGTGGTACTTGGGGGATTACACAATTTTAGGGATCAACTCAGGGGTCTCACTTGGCAAAGCATGGGCTACAGCCTTCTGAACCATCTTCTGTGCCTGTCCCCCCTTTATTTTTTTTTAATTTTTATTGATTCACCATGGGCTGGAGCGATAGCACAGCAGTAGGGTGTTTGCCTTACATGAGGCCAACCCATGTTCGATTCCTCGGCCCCTCTCAGAGAGCCTGGCAAGCTACCGAGAGTATCTCCCTGCAAGGCAGAGCCTGGCAAGCTACCCAGAGTATATTCGATATGCCAGAAACAGTAACAATAAGTCTCACAATGAGAGACATTGTTAGTGCCCACTCGAGCAAATCAATGAACAATGGAATGACAGTGACAGTGAATCACCATGAGACAGTTACAAAGCTTTTATGTTTGAGTTTCAGTCATACAATGATTGAACACCCATCGCTCCACCGGTGCACATTTTCCACCCCAATGTACCCAGTATACCCCCCCATCCCACCCCTCCCCTGCCTCTATGGCAGACCATTTCCCCCGTACTCTACTTTGGGGCATTATGGTTTATAATACAGATACTGAGAGGCTATCACGTTTGCTCCTTTATCTACTTTCAGCACACATCTCTCCTCCTGAACGATCCTTCCAAGCATCATTGACTTAGTGATCCCTTCTTTATTCCAGCGGCCTTCTCCCCCCAGCTCATGAGGCAGACTTACAACCATGGAGCAATATTCCTGGCCCTGGTGTCTACTCTCCTTGGGTATCAGTCTCATACTATGTTATTTTATAATCCACAAACGAGTGCAGTCATCCTACATCGGTCCCTCTCTTTCTGCCTCTTGTGATTTAAAAAAAATTTCCAAAACTGTTTTAGAGTTACAAAACAGTTGAGGAGAATGAAGAGAGATTCCATAACTCTGCCCTCAGTTTTCATTAATATAATGAATACACATCCTAAATTGATGTGTACTGGCTCAGTAAAATGAACTAAAGTCTATCGTGTTTTCAGGTTTTCCTTAGATTTTCTTTAATATCTCTCCCCTGCCAATTCCCATATTAATACGTTTCATTCGATTGCTGTGTTTCCTTAGGCTTAGCTTCAAACTTTCTCTCAGGCTTTTTTTGTTTTTGATATCTTTCACCATTTGGGAGCTGGGGTTAGGTATTTTGTGGAGTGTCTGGAATGTGTCTGGTCTGACGAATTTCCCAGGAGAAGTCTAGGGTTATGGGTTTGGGAGGAAGGCCATAGAGGTAAAGAAATATTTTTTTTTCTGTGCCATCTCAAGAGCACATACTACCAACATGATTTATGAGTATGCTAGTCACCTTGATCACATGGTCAAGGAAAGATCTCTCTACATTTTTTTTTTGCTTTTTGGGTCACACCCGGCGATGCACAGGGGTTACTCCTGGATTTACACTCAGGAATTACTCTTGGTAGTGCTTAAGGGAACCATAAGGGAAGCTAGGAATCAAACCCAGGTTGGCTGCATGCAAGGCAAACGCCCTACCCATTGTGCTATCGCTCCAGCCCTGGTCTAACTCTCTATTATGAAGTCTCTCTTCCCTCTTCCCACACTGTGGTCTTCAGAGGGAGGTCACAAAGTTTGATGCCTCAGGAGGAGGAAATGGTGCTCCCTTCCTTGTAGGTAGAGTAGGTCCAATTTGAAATTCTGTATGCAGAGTTCTCTACCTTCCCGCCAGTGTATTATTTATTCGAATATTTCATCATATCTGTGTGAACCCAGGGCCATTTATTTTCTACTTTATGGTATAATACAATGCAATTTGATCTATTCTTTTGCTTCAGTCATCCTCACTTGGTCACTGGGAGCTTTTAGCCCATCACCCTCCTGGCTCCTGAATGTGTCCACAATTTGACAGCTCTTTGAATTTTTGTCATCGAAGGCTCATGAATGTTCCACAACATGGGCACAATCATTAAACCTGGGTAATTAATTCAGTCTCCAGAATAACCTAAGCTTACTCTGGAGGTGGCGGTGACGGGAGTGCTTAAAGCACCAACACTACAAGCAACATGGATGACTCCTTTGGCCACCAGTCAGCACCCATCACCCAAGAATCATGTCATTAGCATAAACCAAGGCAGAGTTGAAGGGCTTGTAGTGAATAATCAAAGATGTCCTTCTAACTCTATCACTCAAGAAATTCCAAGGTTTTAGGATTTTTTTGGAATTTCTATGCCAGGAAGCAGGGATGAGACCAAATATGTTTCCTACTCTATTATGCCACACTTGCCTTAGTCCTAGAATCTAACATTTCTATGTGTTTTTTTGGACCATGTTCAGTCTTGTTCAGGGATTTAGAGAGGTGCCCAAAGGAGCCCACAGTGCCTGAGGTTCCACTGGGGCTTCTTACATGCAGAGTACGCTTGATAGTCCTTTAATCTCACTCTTCTGACACAGATTCAAACATCTCTTCAAGGAGCCTTAGTTGCTTTTCATGGAAAATGCTCTTAGAAACTAGGATCTGGGGACTAGGTGTGCTTGTTGCTATTGAGTTGTTGTTCCTTTTAGGCTATCTTACAGTTTATATATGTATGTGTTATATGTTATATATATGGTATATGTACTGTTGACACATCTCTTACACAACTGTGTTTTTATTAGGTAAAATTGAATGGAAAATAAGCTCTACAAATCTAATTCCTTGTCATATGGATGGTTCTAAGTTCCTCCTCTTACTGCTGTGTGTCCACACAACAGTGGGAAATCTGCCTTCTACCACTTTCCATTCATTTTATTGTTCCCTTCTGGTATATCAAAACTCATCGAGTCTTGTGGCTAACAACCTCACTGGCTAGCACACAATGACTCGATGAATAAGTATCTTTTGTCTTTTGGACTCCATGGATTTCCTTGGAAATCAAAGTTAACTCAATCAGCATCTCTTTCCCTGTTCCCTTCAGTGAAACTGTGTCCTGCATGTAGATTCTCTTATCATAGCCTGCCCTCCTTCTTGGGACCGATTCAGTCCTCTAAATGATTTTTAAAGCGTTGCATAAAGGTTCATTGACTTTTTTGAGCCATAAAGTTCTATGAATTGTGACACATGCACAACGTCAGATATCTATTATAGAATCAAGTGCAATAAATTTACTGCCTTAAGAATTTTCTGTGCTTTACCTATTCATCCTTCCCTCACCTTCACATGAAAATTCATGAACCACTAGTCATCTTACTGGCTGTATAGTTTGGTCTTTTCCAGAATGTTCTATCATTAAAATTATTCAAAACTTGGTTTTCTAGACTACCTTCTTCCTGCAAAAGGTTTCTTAATGCATTTTTGTGTGGTTTTATTTCTTGTCTTTTCTACCTTGGATAATAGTTAATAAATAATTATTTAATAAATAATATTTTCTAGTATAGATACAGCACAGTTTATCATTCACCAATTAAATGTTATTTTAATTCCTTCCATTTTTTTATAATTAAGAATAATTGTAATTATTTACAATTTACAATTAAGAGCTCCGGCAGTGGAAGACCTCTGGAACCCAGTCACAGCCATGAACCTTGAGCATGAAGGAACCGGCAGAGGAACTCAGGTGTGCGGGACCCAGAGCTGAGATGTCTGAGCCTGCTCGCATTGGGACTGGGCTTCTTCCGCCCAGATCCCCCATTTTTCACTAGCTAGGCAGTCACACCCAGAAACTGCCCCTCCCTCCCTCCTGCGCCCCCCCCCACCCCGTGCCATCTAATCCCATCAATGGCCAACATCCAGAGACTATAAAACCAAGCTCCCAAAGCAACTTCTTAGAGTCTAGTTCTCCCTCTCAGAGAACCTGGCAAAGTACTGAGAACATCCTGCCTGTACAGCAGAGCCTGGCAAGCTCTCCATGGAGTATTCGATATGACAAATATAGTAATAATGATGGGTCTCATTCCCTTTATCTTGAAAGAGCCTCCAATGTGGCACTGCTGGGAAGATCGAGTAAAGAGAGGCTGTTAAAATCTCAGGGTTAGGACGAATGAAGACGTTACTGGCGCCCGCTCGAACAATTCAATGATCAATGGGATTACAGTGATACAGTGATGTATATATATATGTATATATATACACATATATATGTATTTTATATACCCGGTTTGTTTGTAGTGTAGTTCTCCCTCTGAGAGAACATGACAAGGTACTAAGACCATCCTGCCTGCACGGCAGAGCCTGGCAAGCTCTCCATGGAGTATTTGATATGCCAAATATAGTAACAATGATGGGTCTCATTCCCCTTACCCTTGAAAGAGCCTCCAATGTGGCACTTCTGGGAAGAATGAGTAAAGAGAGGCTTCTAAAATCTCAGGGCTAGGACGAATGGAGACATTACTGGTGCCTGCTCACGCAAATCAATGATCAACGGGATGACAGTGATGACAGTGATGACAGTGATACAGTGAAGAATAAAATTGCTCTAAGCATGTGTGACCATAACTGTTCAAATCAACTTGGCAAATACCCAGGAGAATTGCTCTCTAGATTGCATATAAAAACTATGTTTAGGCGTGTGCCCTTAAAGCCCATATTCTCCCTTGCACATTTGCTTTTCGTTGTTTCTTTGCTTATTCCCACTCTGGAGAAGTCTGTGTTCCGTCTTGAACACTCACTTCTATCTTATACATCCCTCATACCTTTCTAAATAAGTTCCAATAAAAACAATCTTGCTCCATAAAAACATAAACACATAAATAAAAACTATGTTTAGTTTTGCAAGAAAACTGACAAACTGTATTAAACTGACTACCATTTTGCGTTCCCGTCATCAAGAAACTAGTCTTTCATTGACTCTAAGTCTTCCCTTTTCATTCAAATTATATTAGGCAATTTCCACTTCATCTTTCTACGAGAATTGACTGGGGCAAAGATCCTTAGATTGCATCATGCTCGATGACTCTAGGGGCCAACAGCTTCCAAAAACCATCTGAAAAAGTTAAAAAAAAATAGTTTCCCTATGAGGTGCTGATTCCCTACATGAGAAAAGGGAAGAAGACTTAGAGACACCCAAGATGCTACATGTTCTAATTACCCAGTAGTTCTGGGATATCAAAAAGGAGCAACACCAACCAATTTATGATCAACTTAGGTCACCTGTGCTCCAAGATAATCTCATGTCATTTCAGTAAGGTCATGTTTTCCTTCAAGAGCCTTCCAAGTTGAAGGTAGCAACCTAATGGAGCTGTGATACATGAGCCGGATTTCATCCACAAAGATGGGTTGATCTTGCAGTCTGGGCTACCACTGGGCCAGCCACTAGGGTCCCAGCATCCACAGGACATTGAAGGATCCCATCATATCCACATATCTCCATCAGCCAAGGCAACACACTAAATGACAGAGACCTTCAATGATTTGGAAACTAATGGTACAAGTCCGTTTGGTAAATGGAAGCAAGTTAAGTGGCAATTTCAACAATCGCTTCTGCAGCCAAGGAACCAAGCCAGTCAACCTGAGGGGACGTAATTACTTTTCTTTCCAGGCTTCTGCTACATTACTGCAATGAGCTCTTTGTAGATGGATTTGAAAGGGGAGATGAGCTCCCTTGTGTTTGAGGGGCTATTGTGGAGGCGAAGATGGCAGGAGGTAGAGGGAGAAGCCCTGAGGTGGGACAACTCTGGGCAGAAAGAGGCAGAGACGTTTATTACCAGAGCAGCTGCGGTCCACACTCATCATTCCCTGAGCCTCCCTGTCATTTGGAGAGAAGACAACGCACATTTTAAAGACACAGTGGAATGCAAGCGATTGACTGGGCTGGTGATTTTGTAATTACAAAGCAGATTTTTTAGACAGAATGGTTACTCCAACTGTGTAATTAAGAGGATCGTTAAGGAATGTTGCTGGGCTCGGCATCACCCCAGGGCTGGACGGCCACATGGTTACGAAAGAAAGATGCGGACAGGCTTCATCAGAACACCAGTGCTAATTAATTGAAACAAATATTTGCAATAGCAATTTCTATGTGTGATTTCTTTGCAAGAATTGATACTGAGAACATCTTAATAGAGAAGGCTGATCAGCGGGTGAAATGAACAAAGGAACAGGTGTAAGGCCTCCAGGTTAGAGAGAAACGAATGGGTGACTTGCCATTTGGGTTGATTTCAAGCCTATAGTGCTGGTTAGGACCTTATCAAGTCCAACAGAGTTTCCCAAGAGTGAGCACAGATAAGGTGGAGAAGTTCCAGAAACAAATAAGAATGATTCAAGCTAGAAAATAGCACCTTGGAGGAAGGAGTTATCAAAGCGATGATTTCGTCCTCAAATAGGACACGTTTTCATTTTTCTTTGGAAACACAGAGATTTAATCTCTTTGGGTTGTAGAGACAGCATAGGAGTTAAGGTGCTGGCCTTGCACACAGCTTCCCTCAGTTCCTTCCTGGCACTGCGCTTGGCCCCCCCCCCCCCCACTGCCAGGAATGAGTTTCTCAGCATGGAGCCAGGAGTAAGATATGAGCACTAGCAGATCTGGGGAAGGAAGGAAGGAAGGAAGGAAGGAAGGAAGGAAGGAAGGAAGGAAGGAAGGAAGGAAGGAAGGAAGGAAGGAAGGAAGGAAGGAAGGAAGGAAGGAAGGAAGGAAGGAAGGGGAAGGAAGGAAGGGGAAGAAAGGAAGGAAGGAAGGAAGGAAGGAAGGAAGGAAGGAAGGAAGGAAGGAAGGAAGGAAGGAAGGACGGACGAAGGGAGGAGCTCACTATTTCCTTTTCTGCTGTGCACAAGAAAGAAACCTTAGTCACAGAGGAGTTTGAACGAACCACAAGTTTAGACACCAGAGATAAAAATAACACGGGCCACTGATATTTGATCTAATTCCCTTGAAGTCTACTTTAGAACTACAGACAGGCCGTGGATCCCAACTCAGTCCCCCACCATTCTCTGTACACATTTTTTCCCTCCCTCACCTCTTCCTCACCCCATTTTGTCCTGGAGATCTTTGTAGGACACCATTAAGCAGCCTTTGAGAGATGAAAGGTCTCCTTTGGGGGGAAAAAAAGGAAGTCGGATTTTTTAACAAAAGAACCTGATCTCCAGTGTCAGAAGTGTTGGGTCGAGGGGGTCAGTCTGTGGACTATCATTGAATTCCTTGAGATTTAAAAATGGGTTAGACCCCCTGTGGAAGCTGCTAGAATTTAAGAGTCTAGAAATGAATGATTCCTCGTCTTCTATTTCCATTGCCTGGGCTGAAGAGCTAGTACAGTGGGTGAAATGTTTTGCTTGCACAGGGCGGCCCCTGCTTCAATCCCTGGAACCATATGTGGTCAGGAGGGATACCTGAGCACAGACCCAGGAGTAAGCACTAAGCACCAACGGAAGTGACCCAAAATTTATTGCCCACACTCTCCCCAGCGCAAGGTGGCACTCAGGTTGTTATTCAGGGCCTCAGACCACATCACTACGACAAGGCTTCTGTGAATCGGGGAATTTGCATGGCTAACAACTTCTTTGAGAGGTTTTGAAACTGTCTGGTCCAAAACCACTGGCCCTGAGCACAGGCTGTGAGCGCACTTGCTGAAAGAGTGTCCTAGGAGAGACATCAAGAAGCTCTGAGATAGTGGGGGAGTCTGTGGTGGAGTCAAGGAGTTCATATTGCTTCTGTGGAGAGAGCCAGCCTGTGCCAGCAGGGCTCAACGCCCTGAAAGTCTTCTAAAAGACGCTCCGCTGTTCCCCTCAGCTGTTCGTGGCCTCGTGCTGGAACGTAGGGCAGCTTTGTGTGGGGCTTACTTGACTGAACCTCTCAGGGGCTAATGACAAGCCCCTTCATCCGAATGGGCCCTTCTCTTCGGGCCAGGCAGGAAGGCTCACCACCGGTGAGGGGCACAGAGCACAATCCGCCAGTTCTTCCAGGGACAATAGGGAAACCCAGGTATATGTTTCACGCCTTTCTGGTTTGTAGATTTTATTCACTGTTTGGGATGTTCAATCTCTTTTTCTTTTCTATTTCTTTTTTTACATTCAAACCAACGGGTGTGCATTCTATTGTAGAATGAAAACTTCGCTTTCAGAAAATGAGAGTCTTCAAAGGCATCTCTCCCCTGAGAAAGTTCTAGCAGCTCAGGAATCCCATGAATAGACCTTGACACTGCTCTATTGAGGAAGTGTGGAGAACAGCGCGGCCCATTGAGCTTCCTGCAACGGTGGAAATGTGCCCTTTTCCCCACTGGGCACCTGAGCTGGCCACAGAGATGGGGACAAGGACTTTTTCCTCTGCATTTATTTTAATCCGTTGGATTAATTTGAGTAGCCGCTTGTGGCTGGTGGCTCCTGCATTAGACAGGCTTAAAGGGAAGCTTGATGTCTGATTTCTCACCCTCCTGAGGAAAGTCTCCGGAGTGAGGGAAGAATTCAGCAAGCAGCAATACGCAAGCGTTCTGAAATGTCCCTTGGTCCACTCTCCTTCACTTTCACTCTTGACCTTCTGCTTGCCTGAGAACACCCCAGTCTTGGGGAGAACTGAACATATGAAAAGAGATGCTTCTGGAAAAGTCACAAATCAGGAAAAGTTAAGGGGAGACCAGGACTGTCCACCGGATCTTAGGAATCCCCAAAGGAATTCTTGTCAAGTTCATTCTCTTTTCTTTTTTAACATTGAGGACCTCAAGTTTCACTCACTTTCATTAATTTATTTTTTAATCTTTTTATTAAAACACTATGATTTACAGGGTTGTTCATTATACAGTTGTTTCAGATATTTAGTGTTTCAACACCATCTATGTGACCTTTCCTCCACCAATGTCCCAATTTCCCTCCTAACCCCAGCCTGCCCCCTTAGGCACATAACAAATTTACTTTATATTACTTGTTCCAACCAAACTTTAAAAAGTGGCAAATGGAATGCTCAGAAAATAGACCAGTAAAAGCCAATTTGTGATTGCTATATGATTTTAACCTATGCAGCACTGTAGCACTGTGGCTAGTAAGAAAAATTAAAAACCTTTAATACAATATGATAAAATGCCTATTCTTATTTGCATAAGTAAGTTTTCAATTTTGGAATCTAAAATATATTACATTGCATTTTATTTGTACTTGAATCTCATGCATGAAGGAACTGGCAGAGGAACCCAGGTGTGTGGGACCCAGGGCTGAGATCTCCAAGCCTGCTCAGATCGGGACTGGACCTCTTCCGCCCAGATCCCCCATTTTCCAGTAGCTAGATGGTCACACCCAGAAACTGCCCCCAGTGCCATGTAATCCCATCAACGGCCAACATCCAGAGACTATAAAACCAAGCTCCTGGAAGAGAGCAACACAGAGTCTCTTGCCTCCGTGCCTGGCTGTCTTCACTGGAGCCCCTCGGAGGGGGTGGGTTGTGTTTCCCTCCCTGCCCCGAGCAGAGCCCCCACAGCCAAAGACCTCTGGAACCCAGCCACAGCCATGCTCAAGGTCCTTCTCCACATGTTCAGTTAACCCTGTGCATGAAGGAACCAGCAGAAGAACCCAGGTGTGTGGGACCCAGAGCTGAGATCTCCAAGCCTGTTCGAATCGGGACTGGGCCTCTTCCACCCAGATCCCCCATTTTCCAGTAGCTAGGCGGTCACACCCAGAAACTGCCCCCAGAGACGTGTAATCCCATCAAAGGTCAACATCCAGAATCTATAAAGCCACTCTCCCTGAAGTGTGCAGCTGCTTTGCAGCCGTGTGACATCTTATAGCTTAGTTTTCCCTCTCAGAGAACCTGGCAAGCTACCGAGAGTTTCCTGTCTGCATGGGAGAGCCTGGCAAACTCCCCATGGCGTATTCATATGCCAAAGCCAGTAACAATGATGGGTCTCATTCCCCTGACCCTGAAAAAGCCTGTAATGAAAAATACATTACATTGTATTTTATTTGTACTTGGATCTTATTGTAATAAACATGTCTTACCTGTCATAAATAATTTTTTAAATTTTAACTTAAATTGTGCTAATAAATAGGTAAGGCCTACATATGTAACACCCCTCTCCCCCCCCACACACTTCATTTAAACACTGTGGTTTGCAAAGTTGTTCATGATTATTTGTTACTGGCATTCAACATTCCAACACCAGTCCTATCACCATTATTACCTTTCCTCCATGATTGTCTCCAATTTTCCCAACCACTCCACAATCCTGCTCCCCAAAAGGCCCACAATAATTTAAATTATGTTGCATATTACCAATATGCAACATTGGTACATTTCTAACAGAATGATCAAAAAAACTTCCTTAGAAGAAAATCAGCAAAAATGAAATATGTTGATAAAAAAACTATCAGGGGCTGTAGTGATAATAGAGCAGGTAGGGTGTTTGCCTTGCACGCAGCCTACCTGAGTTCGATTCCCAGCATACCATATGGTCCCCTGAGCACTGCCAGGAGCAATTCCTGAGTGCATGAACCAGGAATAACCGCTGTGCATTGCCGGTGTGACCCAAAAAGCAAAAAAAAAATAAAAATAAAAATCAGGGAAATTGGTTTATCTCACTATGAAGTCAGTAAGTCCTTGTCTGAGGGATTACCAAGCTATTGTTATGAGTTAAGCCTTCTGTGTTAATGCTTTCATTAGTAGAGATTGGTTGGCTTCTACATTACATCCCTTGGCTTCTATGTTACATCTTATCCACTCTGGTGTGCTATTCCTGGATTGTCAGTGTTGTAGAGTTTGGAGGTGTCACTTCAGGAAATTCAGAATTTTAACTGGGCCATACAGCTGGAGTCAAATTTTTAATTGGGAAGTGCTTGGGGTGTGGGTGTGACTGCCAGGACTTCTGGAAGTACATGGAGATGGGCGGGAGGTAGCCCATCCCAACTCTGAGAAGACCTGGAGTTTTCAGTCATAGGGACCCAGGTACCTGAGATTTTGGCTGGTTAATTTCTCTGTGAGGATCTGTGAACATATGAAAAGAGATGCTTCTGAAAAAGTCACAGCATGTCCTGGATGCAAGTTCACTTACACTGGGGTGCAAATAGTCATTGGCCAACAATGGATGGAATGAAAGCTGACCTATATTGATGTACTCTGGTCCTGCCTCCAGGGAATGGGTGTCCCAGACCAGATTGAAATTTGATGTACTTCACTTTTTGATTCAAAAAGGGATCAAACCCAGAGCCTCACATAAGCAAAGCACGTCTACTAGCTACATCCCTAGCCAATAGCCTGCAATTTTGGTCTTAGTTTAGTCTTGTTTTGTGGCCACACCCTGCAGTTCCCCGGGCTTACTTCTGACTCTGAGCTCAGGGAACATTCCTGGTGGGCTTGGGGGACTATTTTGGGGTTCCAGGTCAGCCTCATGCGAGGCAAATGTCCTGTCCACTGTACTGTTGCTCAGGCCCCAGCCTGAAATTATAAACATATTTTTTGGCATGTTCAAGAGACAATGCTAATGGGCAAAGAAACACACCTGACCTTACCAAGGAAGTCTTCTAGGGAGAAGGCAGAAGACTCTAGTAAGAAATCTGATTGCTCAATAGCTCAATAGTGCCTGAGAACTGGGAATTTCCCTGTATCGCATGGAGCTAATGTCAGAATATGGGGTGTTGTTGATGCCTGGCAGGAAAGTGACTTCTTGGCTAACACCAGACTACTAACTCTGCAGCGCCAGCAAGGTGATCATACTCAGAGCGAAATGCAAATCTGGCGAGCTTCAGTAGGGGCTGCATGTGCAACGGCATCCGCAAGAACCTTCAATAGTCTAGGCCGCTGCCAACATGTCAAGCTTGCCTCTTTTGAACCACATGCCGTTCTAAGCTCCTCTGTTCCCCGATGTGGCACTAGGTTTGCAGCTGCTGGACTTGGGCCTTTGGAAACAACCGCTGTTGGAATGGGGTAAGATGCAGCTTGGAACGGAGCAGTGGCTTCTCACTGCGGAGAGCCTGAGCAAGCCAGCTCCCCGCCATCCGCCGACAGATGCAGGACCAGTTGAGAGCGGCGCTTTCTGTTGTGATGTGCTGCTCCCACTGAGAGCACACTGCTTGGCAGGCGGGACACGTAACGTTGCATTATACATCACCCAGCTTGCCATATCCTGTTATGTTGCATCCTATCAAGCGGAGTCATGATGGAAGCGAACACAACCTGGGGTGACAGGTAGCAGTTTGTAATGCATCGTAGCATTTAAATCTACAGCGCAAGTTGCACGCGTGGGCTTGGACACTGGATGCTCATTATCCAGAGGATGTGATCTAATGTGCAGAAAACATTGCCAAGGGCATAAACCACATCCAGGGAGAGTCTCAGTGTCCCACCCCACCCGAGAGTCAGAGTGTGTCCATTATCTTGAAAACTCTGTTCTCCCACTGGGAAATTCTAACAACTGCTGGATCCTTATGAGAGAATTCCTGGCGAATGAAGATGTTCCAGCATTCCAGGACATGGACAGTGCCTTCAATCTACTGTGGGACCGGCCATGCTCTGTGAGATGATTTTCTTCAAGCATAGATGCTGAGGGAACAAACGGCTCCTAACTGCATGATTGAGAGGCTGGCTGACATTTCACACAAGCTGGGACTCCTCACTGGCTCTTCTTAAGAACTGCAAATTCATTGCAATTTCAGGGAACCTCAGAAGCTCAAAAATTTTAGATTAGAGATACTTTCTATTGAAATTATGCTTTTTTTTTAGTGACATGAGCAAAAATTATTTTAACCCAGTTGGCAAGGAAGGCAAGCATCTTGAAAGAAGCTTCAGGAATATCTATTTTGTGGAGTATTTTTAAAATTTTTTTGTTTTAATGAATCATTGTGAGATACATTTACAGATTTACAGACTTTCATGATTGTGTTTCAGTCAAACCATGTTCAAGCACCCACCCCTCCACCAGTGCCCATTCCCCACCCACAGTGTTTCCAGTATCCCTCCCCCCACCCCCACCCCTTCCCACCTCCTGCCTCTGTTGCAGGCATAATCCCTCCTACTCTCTCTGTCCTTTTGGGTGTTATGGTTTGCAATACAGGTAAAAAGAAGCCATCGTGTTTAGTCCATCGCACACTTTCAACATGCATCTACTATCCCGAGTGATCCCTCCAACCATCATTTATTTAGCGCTCCTCTCTCCGTCCCAGCTACCTTTTCCCTTGGTAATCAGCTACCAAGCCACGGGGCAGTCCTCTTGACTCTTATTTTAACTGATTGTGGAGTATTTTTTTAATATGAGCACATTTTATTTTATTTATAAAATTTATAAAAATTTATTTGTTGAATCACTGTGAGAAGAGTTACAAAGCTTTTGGGTCTTAGTCTTGGTCATACAATGATGAAACACCCGTCCCTTCACCAGGGCACATTTTCCACCACCAAAAACCCCAGTATACACCCCATCCCACAACCTCCCCCCCACCTGTGTGGCAAATGATTTCCACATGATTCTCTCTCTACTTTGATTAGATTCAATATTTTGACACCAGACCCACCATTATTAAATTTTGGAATTTTCCCCAACACTGTGGAGTATTTTGTTTAAATTTTAGACATTTCTACACTTAATTTAAACAATGTAATTTATAAAGTTGTTCATGACGATTAGTTATAGGCATTCAATATTTCAACACCAATCCCATCATCACTGTCACCTTCCCTCCATTACTGTCTCCATTTTATTCAACAACCCCTCAATTCTGCCCCTGTAGCAGGTCCACAATAATTTATTTTATATTCTTAGTACCAATAAATGGCTAATGGAATTATTTAAAAAATCCATAGAGAAAATTTGTGAAAATTGTTATAAGTCACCATGAGGATATTTAGCCCTTGCCTGAGAGTTGATTAAGCTGTTGTTGCAAGTTAAGCCTTTGTGCTAATGTATTTGTTAGTCAAGACTGGTTGACTTCTATGTTCCATCTCCTCCAATCTGGCATGCTATTTCTGGGATGTCAGTGTTGTAGAGTTTGGAGATGTCTAAATGGCCACAAATGTGACTGCATACACCAGAAAATCCAGAATAATTAACTGGGCGGTCTGGCCTGAGGCACGGCAGCAGATTTGGGGTGTGGGAGAAGCTGTCTGGGTTTTGCTAGGGCAAGAGTTGACATGTCCTCCCTCTGGGATTGTCTCAGAGGACTGAGCTGGGAATGGGTGTCTGAGAAATTTTTGTGGCTTGTTGATCTCTTTTGAGATTTATTTATGAGTCTCTGGAACAAGGCTGGTATACGAGCTTACATGGCAGCAGTGATGGGCTATGTGCATCCCTGCCTGGGCTTCCAGAATATGGGGAGGTTGGGGGGGAGCATCCATCCTGACTCTGAGAAAGCTTGGTGTTTTCAGCCAAAAGGACCCATATATCTGAATTTTCCAGCAGTTTTGGTTCTCTATGGAACTAGGTCTTGAGGTGGTGGGTCTAGCCAGAGGCATGGCAGTAGCGTTTAGAGGTTTTCTTATTTTAATCAAGCAGACTTAGAATCATCTCAGGGACAAGCAGTTCTTGGATTGAGTTGACACGAGGGAGCAGTGTCAATGACTCTTTGAGTCTCTATCCTCCATTGTCTTCCCTTCACGTGACTCCATTCTTACCTTTCTTACCCTGCTCAAGAGTATTTGGCTCTGGGTCTGAAGATATTTCTCAGGGATTAGAGCACATGCCTTACATGTGTGAGGCTCTGGGTTTGATCCCTTAGCACCATACTGAAACAACAATAACCATACATAAAGACTATCTTATTCCACTAACAAATGTCCACTTAATCAAACTTTAGAAGTACAGTTTGGGAGGCAGATAGAGGACAGTGGGCTGTGAGTGTAGATATCTTGAGCCTAGCCTGGCACCACATGGTCTCCTTAGTATTTGTAGGGATAGCTCTAGACACTGCTAGGTCAGACCTGGGTCAATGCAACACACAGACACAGACAGACAGGCAGACACACACACACAAGGGAATTGGACTGGAAAAATGGGTGGTGGAGGTCAAAATGTACAAACTTTCAACTATACAATGAATCAATCATGGGGAGTAATGTACAGTATGGGGACTATAGTTAGCTATACTGTATTGTTTATTTAACAGTTGTTAAAACTGTCAATGTTTGTCAATGTCAAAAGTTCTTGCAGGATAAAACTGTAAAAATATATAGCTATGTAGGAAAGATGTGAAAAGACAGTGTGGTAACGACTTTGTAATATAGACAGACATAATCATTATGTACACCTGAAACTAATACAATGTCATTAGTCAATTATATCTAAAATTTACTGATGTATCCAGTAGGATGTACCAACTAAAATTTGCCAAACCATATTTAGAAGTTATCTGAATGAATGAAGCTCCTTTTCCACTTCACTCAGTTTCTTAACCTTTGGTAGAACCACATGGTCCGATCTCTACTGCCTCTTTTTTTTATCTCCATCTCTTTGTGTTTCACTTTTTCTGTCATACATAGTCATCATTCCTTGCATTTCTCTGTGCCTGTGGACAAATATGCCTACCTCGACCAATTTTAATTCACAGATCAAGTGATGGAAGAATTAGTATTAGTACCTAGTGGTTCCAATAAAATTTCCCAGGAAGTTGACAGGCATGTTTGGTCTATTCCAATCCAATCAGCATTGTCCACTGATGGTCCACCTTGGTATAATAGAATGATATGAATGATATGATATGAGGGCATGTAGTACCTAAGAAGTAATGCACAAAGTCTTCATATCCATTCGAGTGACTCTAGAAAGTTCTTGGGAGTAAGAAAGACTGAACTTGGCTTATATCTTAAGAGTCTTCCTTGTAGTTTGTGTTTTATCTCCACTCAAATAACATTCTTCACCTTCCTTTCTAAACCAAACATCGCACAAAACCATGGTATGGAAAAAGAGAGTGCTCTTGGAAATCAGACAGACTTAGAGGCAAATACTTGATCAGAAATCAACCAACCTTGAAAAAGGAGGCTAATAAACTTCACCTTCTCCCAAAGAATAGAAAAAAATAACATCCATCTGTGCAGCATTTTTGAGGAATAATGACTGATTTTGAAAATGGTCACCTACACTTATGATCTTCTCATCTTCCTTCCTACATACTTATTACTTCCAGATTCTGCTTTTCCCATTCCCTGTGTCCTCTTATTACTCATCTTCTCTTTCAAAAGGGCACTGTGCAATAATTTTTTCTTTTTAAAAAATGCTCTTTACAAGTCTTCTAGGACAACATCATCTATGTTTTCACAAATTCATGCTGGTTTAAAATTGTTTTAGTATGTAAATGAACAAAAGGCATCATCAATCTTTTGTATCACCATACGTTAACTATTGCTAACATGTTGGATCCTTTTTTATTCTTTTATGAATAAATCACTCTAGCACTTTTTAAAACTTTTACTTGCTCGAAATATAAATCCAATTAATATGGAAATGTAAAAAGAATTAGAAACTTAGAAACAACTCAAATTCCTTCATCCTGAAATTCTATTTCTTTATTTAGATTAACACAACCCCAAAAGCTTTGTTATCTTAGGCATCTTTTAAAATTCAGATGTGGAACTAGAAAAGTAGATTTTTTAAATACTTTAAAGGAATGCTCTCACACTATAGATACTACTTTAAATGAAAAGAATTAAACTTAACTTTATTTTAATAGATGTGAGGCAGAATAATTATTCAACTTCAAGTGAATTATCTCCTTCATTACAATAGACACAATCATCTGAAATGAGTCTCCTTATTGGAGAAAGAGGCTTTCTTTACGTAAGCATGGTACAAAGATTATCTTCTCCTGCCAAAAGTCATCTGCTCTAAGACCAAAAAGAGTGTGAAAAATATTGGGAGGTTAAAGGGACCCCAGATATCTATTTTATATGTTTCTTCTGACTCCTTTAGCATACTTCTTGATCTGTGTTAACTTAGTTGTTATTTTTAGAATGTTCCCACTTGTAGCCTTCATGTCTGTTTCTGTATACCTATTTTTCCAAAGTCACATGGAATCTGGCTGTGGTTCTGTATTTGGCTCTGTCTACCAATGTACCAGGCACTGCCTGGAAGTGTTGTAGGTTGGGATCCAGACCACTTGCAATAAAGTCAGTCTCGTGAAATTTTTGTTTCTTCATATATATATAAAACTGAATCTGAGGGGGGCTGGACCGATAGCACAGCGGGTAGGGCGTTTGCCTTGCATGCGGCCAACCCGGGTTCGAGTCCCAGCATCCCATATGGTCCCCTGAGCACCACCAGGAGTAATTCCTGAGTGCAAAGCCAGGGGTAACCCCTGAGCATAGCCGGGTGTGTCCCCCCCCCCAAAAAAAACTGAATCAGAGGGACTGAAGCAATAGCACAGCGGGTAGGGCGTTTGCCTTGCATGCGGCCAACCCGGGTTCGAGTCCCAGCATCCCATATGGTCCCCTGAGCACCACCAGGAGTAATTCCTGAGTGCAAAGCCAGGGGTAACCCCTGAGCATAGCCGGGTGTGTCCCCCCCCCAAAAAAAAACTGAATCAGAGGGACTGAAGCAATAGCACAGCGGGTAGGGCGTTTGCCTTGCATGAAGCCAACCCAGATTCGATTTCTAGCATCCCATATGGTCCCCTGAGCACCGCCAGGGGTAATTCCTGAGTTCATGAGCCAGGAGTTACCCCTGTGCGTCGCTGGGTGTGACCCAAAAAGAAAAAAAAAGTTTTGTTTAGATTCTGTCATATCTAAATTATGTAATAAAATTTCGTATAACAAAAGTAATGCATGTTCATTTATTTTAAATATTTTAAAGTATTTCTTAAAATACTTTTATTTTTAAAAAATGTGAGTACACCCCATTGGAGCTAGCAAACATGATCAAGCAGGGTTGCCACATGTGCAGATATTTACAGAGCAGAATAAAATGAAGCACAATAGAACAAGGTATGATGCATCCCGCACTCACCTCAGTTCCTTGCTCATGAATATTGACTCTGGACTTCTTCCTTTTCATTGATCTCAATGTGGGATTTTGGTGGCTGCGGATTTTTCAGAAGTGCTCATGGAACTTTATCCTCTGAGATGTTTAATGTATGGGAGGTTCTTTCTTTTCTCTTTCTTTCTTTCTTTCTTTCTTTCTTTCTTTCTTTCTTTCTTTCTTTCTTTCTTTCTTTCTTTCTTTCTTTCTTTCTTTCTTTCTTTCTTTCTTTCTTTCTTTCTTTCTTTCTTTCTTTCTTTCTTTCTTTCTTTCTTTCTTTCTTTCTTTCTTTCTGCCTTTTGAGTCACACCCGGTGTTGCTCAGGGGTTACTCCTGACTCTGCACTCAGGAATGACTTCTGGCGGTGCTCAGGGGACCATATGGGATGCTGGGGGTCAAACCCAGGTCAGCTCCATGCCAGGTAAAAGCCCTACAAGCTGTACTATTGCTCCAGCCCTGTCTGTAGCTCTTTGCTGTTCGTAGCTTCCACTATAATTCTCTTCCCCCTACATTCTTGAATGCTCATATGAAAAAGTCTGGGACAGCCCTTATTTATGGCTTTCTACTGGGAAGCTTGAGTAAAAAAAATAACTCTTTGCCTTTGTTAGTAGAAATTAAGTACGTTAGCTTGACTCAATTAGACCATATCTTGATGTTAAGTGGTCTCAGCATTAAGACAACATGCCCCCACCTAAGCTCACTAAATATGCCCTACAGAACAGATACCACAGATATCAGTCCTCAAGAGTTTTACTGGAACACTGCCCACTCATTTATGTCTTGTCGGTAGCCATTTTCCTGGGATAATGGCAGAATCGAGTAATTGTGACAGAGACCATATGGTCTGAAAATCAAAAATATTTACTGTCTCTCCCAGGGAAGGGAAAAATGTTTACCCATCCTTGACCTAGACACAAGCTTTTCTTCAACACACACTCACATTCCTCTAATCGCCAGAAAATGTGGTCATTGAAAGGAATGTTACTTCTATTTTTGGCAAAAAAATGCTTCATAGCCTTTTCTTTTTGTTTTGGGGTTTGGACTTGGGCCATATGTAGTAGTGCTCCAGGCTTATTTCTGGCTCTTATGCTCAGGGATCACTCCTGGTAGGTACAGGGGATCATACAAGGTACTGGAAAGCAAATTTGGGTCAGCTGTGTACAAGGCAAGTACTGGTATCTCTCCAGCCCCAACCATAGCCTTTTCCTCATCACCCCCAAGAGAAGTTTGCCTACATTCCATAATTTCTAAATCGCACACTATTATCTTTTAAAGACAAGCTCACACCTATATCCAGAGATCTATCCAGAGATCTATCCAGAAACGAAGCAAAATGATCAGAGACAGTTTAGAACTATAGACATACAGCAATGTGCCTGATTTCCCTCATTCAGTCAGATAAAATGCCCCTGGCCAAGCCCAGCTGTAAATAACCAATCAACATCAACCATTTTGATGCGATGGTAGAAAAAAACTCTGCCTGTTGTTGTCGTTGTGTCCCGTCGTTTATTGATTTGCTCGAGCGGACACCAGTAACATCTCCATTGTGAGACTTGTTGCTGTTTTTGGCATATCAAATACGCCATGGGTAGCTTGCCAGGCTCTGCCGTGCAGGTGAGATACTTACTTCCGTAGCTTGCTGGGCTTTCCGAGAGGGACGGAGGAATCGAACCTGGGTCGGCTGCACACAATGGTAGAAAAAAAAAAAAAAAAGAAAGTGCTTCTGCTTTGAGTAAAGCCCAAGAAAACGACATGCTACGTGTATGAAAGGTAATTTTGAAATGGTCCCTATTTTAAAAAACTTTCACTCTGATGACTCTGAGAAGCATTTGTGCGGGATGGGCCCTTCCTCTGACGGAATGGACCACTTTCTGTATTTGGAAGAAACAGAGAATGCAGGCTTGTGAGTTGCCATGCTCAACCACGCTCTTCCATGTACCAATTTGTGGAGAGTGATGAGGGTGGTGAGATAGGAGGAAGGATTAATAGTCTGCCTCCTCAGAACTAGAAATGTTGAAAATAGATATTTAGCAGAGGGCGAGATAAGAAATCTCCATGCTTCATGTATGTTCGTACATGGGGGATGTTAACACTCTGTCAACCCTTTAAATATCACTTGCCTTAGGTCAGTAAGGCAAGTAATTTTTACTAAGGTCAGTAAAAATCAGACACAAAGAAATTAGATCAATGCATTAACTTGCAGTGGAGATAGGCTAGTTAACATACAAGATATTTGGGGTGGGGAGGGGAGTACATATCTGTAATTTATATCAAAAGTCGAAACCTAAGCCCGTTCTGTTTCTTCCTCCCAGGACAAGAGAGTAAACATCTCCAAACCTGAGGAATATTATGAACATGAATTCAAGAATCAATAGAACTCTTGGACCTATGTTTCTGGATTTATAGTTTATGTTTCTATAACCCGTTTTCTCTTATCCCTTTGAAATAAGAGCTAACTTTAGTCAAGCACTGACCAGGCTAGGCCTGATTCTCAGTGCCTTCTAAGGACTCCCTTACTTAAGTCTGGTGGTTTTTTGTTTACTTTTTATTTGGGGGTCACAATAGTCAATGCTCAGGGTGTACTCCAGGCTCTATACTCAGGAATTACTCCTGGTGGTGCTCAGTAGACAATCTGGGATGCTGGAGAACAAATTCAGGTGGCTCTTAAATACTGTTATCCTCTGCCACATGAGGTGGGGAAAGAAATTAAGGCATTTGTAAGGGGTGGAGCTGACTTTTGAACTTGAAAGTCTGATGCCAGAGATTTCTTCCACCTATCAATAATGAGACCAGTAAGATACAAGGGCCAGGAGTTTGCCCCATAGCTGGAAGACTGCTTCCATAAGCAGAGGGGAGAAGGCAGATGGAATAGAGAAGGGATCACTAAGAAAATAATGGCTGGAGGAACCAGCTGGGATGGGAGATGCATGCCGAAAGTAGATAATGGACCAAACATGATGACCTCTCAGTGTCTGTGTTGCAAGCTATAATGCCCAAAAGGAGAGAGAGAGTAAGGGGAATATTATCTGCCTTAGAGGCAGGGGGAGGGTGGGAAAGGGGGGGTATACCCGGGATATTAGTGGTGGGGAATGTGCACTGGTGGAGGGAAAAGTATTTGATCATTGTGAGATTATAACACAAACATGAAAGCTTGTAACTATCTCATGGTGATTCAATAAAATTTAAAAAAAAGAGAGACCAGTAAGGGAAAATTTAAGTAAATTTCTGGTGATGTGCCTTATATATAGAAAGCATAGAACCTATGGCAGTGATTTCAAAAAAAATCATTAATGGGAGCCAGAGCGATAGTGCTTGCTTTGCATGTGGCTGACCCAGGCTCGATCCCCAGCATCCCGAGACTGACCAGGTGTGATCCCTGAGCACAAACCCAGGAGTAATCACTGAGTACCACTAGATGTGGCCCTAAAACAAAAACAAAACAAAACAAAACAACCAAAAAAGTCACATTAGTCGAAAGGCAGGAACAAACCAAACGTCCATCAATGGGCCAATTGATAGAAAATATGGCCTCTGAATTACTCAAAAAGAATGAAATTCTGGGACATGCTACAGGGACAATGAGTCTTAAAGAACTGCTACTATGCTACTCAACGGTTCCCAAGCTATAGGATACTGCCCCCTAGGGGTGCATCACTGGAACAATCCACAGGACAGGGTAGCAGCCTTCACCGCAACCAGTAGGAGGCACTTTCTGTATGTTCCCATCAAGAACATAGACTTTCCAAAAGGTTCTGAATAATTTTATTTTCTGGAAAGGGGGAAGTAGGCTAAATAAGTTGGGAAATTCCGCTAAATAAAAGTAGTCAGACACAAAAGGATAGGTGTTTTCTGATCCCACCAACCTATTAAACCTTGAAGAGGGCTGGAGCGATAGCACAGCGGGTATCGCGTGCATTTGCCTTATGCGCGGCCAACTAGGGTTCGATTCCCACCATTGTATATGGACCCCGGAGTACCACCAGGAGTGATTCCTGAGTGCAGAGCCAGGAGTAACCCCTGTGATCACCGGGTGTGACCCAAAAAGCAAAAAAGCAAAAAAAAAAAAAAAAACAACCTTGAAGAATCAGTTTCTTAGTAGGTTGGTGATAATCTGCAACTGGCAGGAGGGGCATATGGAGAATTGTTTCACGAGAACACTCTAAGTTTTTTGAAGATGGAAATGTTCTAAGGATGGATAACGGTGAGGGTTACAGAGCCATGTAGATACATTTACTATCACTGAACATTTAAAAATGGTTTACCTGGTACTTTGTTAACGAAGTACCAAGTTCCTTGTTAACAAAAATACTTTATTAACAAAAATAATAAAAAGAAAAGCTAAAGGAAATCTCACAGAAAGGAAATGCAGAAAAATATACATGGTAAGACTTAGTCCCAGTACTTCCTCGGAGTGCCCACCATTCTATAGATTCATGTCTAATGAGTGGTAGTGGTTACTGGGGTGAAAAAAAGAAACTATGGGTCACTTCCATATTGGCCAATCTGAACCCACTGGTCAGCAACAGAGTGTATCAATCATTCGGGAAAGCTAACACAAAAGCGGGGTAGATCTCTCATCCCACCAATCACTCTTCAGAGAGGACCCCAGTGCCCAGTGAGACCTGTTGGAGATTTGAAATTGCCACTAACATAGCTGTGATTGCAGCTGGCAGAATTAGAGAGCGGGAAATAGGTCAATGGGGGTGCCACTGTTGGCCTTGGTGACTTCAGTTAGGGTGCAAAAGAGCTAGCTAGCTATGCTGCGGGCCAGAATTCTGGCACTAAATCCTTCTTATTCACAGGGATGAAGACTGTTACTATCAGGAGGGTGCACCGAGCCTCCCAGGAGCCAAACTACAAGTCTCTCAGTCTCTGGCAGACACCGCAGGCTGGTAAATTGGGGCATCATAGGACTCGAGTCTCTCTACAATTAAACAGATAATTAAGAAATAAGAACATATTTTTCCAATATAAATTGATAGATGCTTGTTGGTAATGTTAGCATCAGGAATAAATTGAGCAGTAATCCGCAAAGGATGTTATTGCTATTATAAAAATAAAGATCTGTCTCTGCAACCAATCAATTCAGCAGATATATACCAACAATCAAATTGTTAAAAATGACTTCTATAAATTACCCAGTGTTCCGTCTAATGGTGCCAGAAACAGCTGTGATACAATTTAGGGCTGATATAACCATACGTCTCAAGTGCTTTTTCATTGAGGTCGGTTTTTTGTTGTTGTTCCCTGCGAAGCAGTTGTTGAGCCCACAGCTTTGTTTAATGCACCTATGTGAAAACAAAGTGTATTTCACTCCATGGGTTAGCAAAGTCACTTTGGCAGAAACACTCAGGAAGATGTGCATTTAATGGGGGAAGAATAATTCAATTTTCTTGGTATTATTTCAGCAATGAAGCTGCAATAGCCTTAATTCTTCATTAAGCCCCTCTGGCTTGGGAGGAAGTTGCAGTGTTGTGTTCATGAGTTGTCATAGTTCTTTGGAAGGAATGTAGAACTAAAGACCCACAACGGGGCCGCACTCATCAAGTCTCTTTCAGTCTTGTCAAATTGCCATTTCAAGGAACTCAGAGCAATTTGAGTACCTTTTCTTGATACCTGCAGCATGTGAAGACCTGCTCTGTCCAGACTCTGATTGTCTCTTAATGTCTAATCACCAAGCCACGCGGTGATCTGTCGGTGGCCCTTTTCCCCTTTGCATATTCATGCCAGCTGACAAAGCAGTTAAGTACTGGCTGAACTGAAAGTAATTTTCCCAGTTGGGAGCCCCGACACAACATGAATCCATCTTTAATATAACATTTCCAAACTTAGGTTTTTACACAGAAGTTTGTCTCGTAAGCTTCCATTGGTGCCCAAGCTGAGACGTGGCTGATTCCAGACACAATTAAAAATAAGAGCAAAAACATTAACAGTAGCCACTGTTCCTTGCTGTGTAATAAGTTTTTTTTCCCTCCTGGGAAAATGGGGATACCAGGAGAAATAGCAACACAAACAAACATGGTACCCACCCTCTAATCACTCACACAACTGACTCGAAAGTTGAGTGGTTGGGTTTTTTTTGTTTCTTTGTTTGTTTTTGGCTTTTTGGGTGATACCTGGCGTTACTCCTGGCTCTGCACTCAGGAATCACCCCTGGCGGTGCTCAGGGGACCATATGGGATGCTGGGACTTGAACCCGGGTCAGCCGCGTGCAAGGCAAATGCCCTACCCGCTGTGCTATCGCTCCAGCCCCAAAAGTAGAATGGTTGGGGAATAATGAAGATGTTGCAAACTAGGGTGAGTCCCCACAGAACAGACCTGTTTGGGGACAGGAAGCATCTATTTCTCCTCAACAAAGAGGAAGCCAAACTCTAGGTTGATTTTGTTCTTCCCTTTACGTTGAAATATATGTTCTTCCTTTTAGGTTGATTTCTTTTCATGAAAAAAAAATAACTGCTTAAGATAATTTTCCCAGCCTAAATATTTATCAACAGGAAGATAAGTCAACAAATTCTAGGCCAAACCCAGGACATTAGGGAGCATAAGGATGGAGCTCTTTCCTTGTCTCTAGTCCAGGGTCCAGCACTTGTCATAAAGAGAAACACTGAAGAGCTGGGGGCAAGGAAAAGGGAGAGTAGTGGAGGAAGGTTTGGGTAATGAAAAGGTTTAAAGAGGTATGAAAAAGCAACATTAAGTCTAACATTATCTAGCAATTGACTCTGAAACTCAGGAGAAAAGTCAAGAAACAAAAATTTAGAAGTCCTGGCACTACAGAATAATGGTCAAATGTATGGCAGAATGTCCAGAAACTAACCATTTGCCCCTCAAAAATATTTTATTTCTGGGGCTGGAGCGACAGCACAGCAGGTAGGGTGTTTGCCTTGCATGCAGCCGACCCGGGTTCGATTCCCAGCATCCCATATGGTCCCCTGAGCACCACCAGGAGTAATTCCTGAGTGCTGAGCCAGGAATAATCCCTGTGCATCACCTGGTGTGACCGATAAAGCAAAAAAAAAAAAATTTCTTCCCTGACAAGTACTTATTCTAAAGTTGTCGTGAAAATGCCCTATCGTTTAGTATACATTTTAACATAAAATTTGGACCACCTTTCATTAGTGCTTTACTAGAGATTTTTCTCAGTGCACTTCCAGATTCTCTCTGCAGCCTCCTCCATCCTTTCTGACCTGGAGGCGAATCACTGTGGATTAGATCATGGTGTTTTTCCGGTCGCTAAATGGTTTGGCTGGTAGTTTGGCCAGATGAAAGATGACTGGCGAGATAAGAGTCAGAAAACAGCAAATATTCACCAAGGATCGATCCCCTTTGCCTGGTCATGAGGAGCTGGATATCTCTTCCAGGAACCTGCTTGATGCTCCAATAACCAGCCCCATTCCTTGTCAGCCTGGTTTAGAGGAGGCAGTTGTCCCCATGGGGTATAACACCATCTATCCTTCATTTTTCTTCCCCTAAACCCTGCCTACACTTTTGTAAAGTGTGCCTTTATTAGTCCACTCACTTTATTAAATTTTACTGAACTTTTCCCATTCTCTAGTCTGAATGTGCTATCTCATATCTCAAGTGACTCTGATAGTTTTCTCTTTCTAAATTTTGGTTGGCTGATTGATATGATTTAGTCTAACTCCAATATAGTTTCTTTGGTAATCAATTCTACAACATAGTATTAGACTTTAGGTTGACTTCTTTTCTTTTCTTTTTCTTTTTTTTTCTTTGTGGGTCACACCTGGCAATGCACAGGGGTTACTCCTGGTTCATGCACTCAGGATTACTCTTGGCGGTGCTAAGATGGGATGCTGGGAATTGAACCCGGGTCGGTCACATGCAAGGCAAACATTGTACCTGCTGTGTTATTGCTCCAGCCCCATAGTTGATTTTTTTTTACGGAAGAAAAATCTGCTTAAGATAATTTTCCCAGACTAAATATTTATCAACAGGAAAATAACTCAACAAACTCCAGGCCAAAATACAGAAATAGAAAAAAAGGATGAGGCAGAATTGGACATAGAAGCATTTCTAAAATATAGAAAGTGAAAAAATATTAATAGAAAAAATAGGTTGAGGTTGATCTCATAATTAAAACTATATTAAACAAGATTAAAAACATTTTATATGGACATATGTCCTAGGGTCTTTTGACTCATATCTTATTATATTCCTGCCTCAATATTAACTTTCAGCTACAACACACAACTGCTAAGCAATATAGGTGTGTAACACTTGTTGGATGAATGAATGGATTATAATTTTCATGCATACTTTGAAATTTTCTTTTTTCCATCTTTATTGTGGTCTATTTGACAAATAAAAATTGTACATATTTAAGGTGGATTATTTGATATTTTGATTTACATATGCATTGAGAAATAATAGCTGCAACAAGCTGATTAACATATCTATCAACTTAGTTACCATTTTCCTTTTCTTCCTTTTTTCTTCTTTCCTGTGATAAAAACACTTAAGTTCTATTCACTTTGCAAATTTCAACAATATGCTATTGTTAACTCTGTTTATCCTACACTTTCAATATGACATTATAGTGTTGGTTTATATTGTACCATCTGCTCAAAATGCCATTAACCCTTCCCTAACTTATTGTAATGAGATTAAGTCCTTAACTTCCATTCCAAATACAATTATTAGGGACTATGGGATCAATCCAAACACAAAAGCTTGAATTTCGTATTCTTCCTCTACCATTCTACAGCAAACCGTAACCTTACCTGAGCTCTTAGGACAACTTGTGATATTGTATTCAGATTCAACTCTCCATAAAGTTCTATGATCCTTGCGGGAGTTATGACCATTTTGTGCACTTAATCCTTTGCAACTCATCTCACACGTAGTAGGAACTCTATAATTAGTGTGCTGTGTTAAGCCTAATTGATGGTTAGAGTTTGGCACACCAGGTCTTAGCACCTACTGAGGCAACCTTTAATTGAATGTTCTGAACACACATCAGATGGATTAATTGTATTATGAACTTGAGTGTCATCATTTCCTTGAAAACTTCAGGTGGTTTAAGTCTCAGATGAAGAGCAGATGGAGAGAGCAAGAGCCTCAGTGAGGTTCTCACATTTTTCTTCATGGGCCAGCAAAGGCCACACAGAACTTGGGCCTGAGAAGTGGAATGATGAGAGGGGAGAGGTCTGCATCCTGGTAGGCAACCTCCCTCTCCATGCTCTCCAAGGAATGAGCATCATTTTCCCATCTACGTTACCAACAGTCACCCCCTGTGGGTTTCTCAATGAATCGCGAGTCGCTTCCTCACGGACTCCCAATCCACAGCTTGTAAGAAATTCTCCGACCTAATTTATTAAAAACTCATTTGTTTTCAACAACACCAGATTTCTGATTAATTCCCGGCACCATGGGTTATTTATGCAGTGGGTTTCATTGTCATTTCTGATTTCCCAAAGTGCATGATTGATAGATGCTATTGTGGGCTTCGTCTGTCAGTGTATTGTTCCCTTGTCAACCAACAACAGAAAACCTTATTGATGAAATGGGTGGGTGTCTCTTCAATAAGGGAGAAAGACTGGGTGAGCGTGGAGACTCACGGGTATAGGTGAACTAAAAAATGCTGTTTAGCAATGCACTGTGGAGGAGGCAGGTATTCTGTCTATAAACCCATCTGGTAGAGTGCGTGCTTGAGATTTTTGCATCTCACATCAGAAAAAAAAATGAGATTTATTCCTCATTTACCTTTAATGAGGGTGATGAAATGCAGTGAAGTAGATTCCAGGCCAAAAATTACCTTTAAATGAGGCGAGCCTTATTGTCTTTTTCCTTAAAGAAATTTCAGAACAATAATAGACTATAAGACTAACACCCAAGAGTAGTAGAAATAAGTACCAGGAGGTTGTCTCCATGGCTTGGAGGCTGGTCTCTTATTCTGGGCAACTCAGGGAAGGGAACACCAAATAAAATGTGGTCGGAGGCCATGCGGGGGAAGGGTGATGCGGGCCGAATATAGACTAGAGACTGAACACAATGGCCACTCAACACCTTTATTGCAAACCACAACACCTAATCAGAGAGAGAGAACAAAAGGGAATTCCCTGCCATAGTGGCAGTGTGGGGTGGGGGGAGACGGGACTGGGGAGGGGGGGAGGAATGTTGGGTTTACTGGTGGTGGAGAATGGGCACTGGTGAAGGGATGGATTATTGAACTTTGTATGGGGGAAACATGAGCACAGAAATGTATAAATCTGTAACTGTACCCTCACGTTGACTCACTAATTAAAAATAAACTACTAAAAAATAAAAATAAATAAAGGGGTAGAAACTAAAAAAAAAAAGAAATTTCAGAACATTTAAGACCCATTTAAATATTTGAGGAGAGTAGCCCTTGGAAAACAGGATAAGTTCACACACAAGGCGAGAGAGAGAAATTCACAGTATGTCAGTCACGAATCCACCCCACTAAACAGGAATCTTCTTTATCCTCGCCATAACCTCCTGCCCACGAGATTATTTCCCAGCTTATCCTCAGAGACAAACTATGATTGGGAGGTACAAATGTGACTATAAAATGTCAATAAAGGAAAGAGAAGCAGTTTCTATTTAATGAAATTTTCACAATTTTGTGTACTCAGTTGCTTAACTGGCTCCCCTATGACCTTCCCTTTATTTCTTTGGCACTTTATCTGGGTATTTCTAGATGGAAAAGGACTCTCTGTGGAGAAGAATTGGCCATTTAATGGAAAATTTCAAAGACTTCCCATTTCTCAAACATGAGGAGAAAGAACTTCCTCATCGGCTCTCTCTCTTTCTACCACCCTGAGGAATGGCAATCCAGAGACCTGGATTTGCATTTGTGCCAAATTTTCCCCTTTGGTCTGATGTCTAACAGTTAAGCTACTGTGATAAGCAGGAAATGTTTCCTGTCAAGGAGGTAATACAGTACCTTGAGCAGCTGAGGACACACCCTTGGGTAAAAACTTAATGCTGGAAGGTGAAAGGCAGCTATGTGTTCCCACCCTTTTCACTGTCCTTCCTATGTGCTTCTCTGGAGGAAAGGCAGAATCAGGAGTAATCCTGGAACAGGATCTAGAATCCCAATAATTCTTTGTCCCTGTACCCTTTCTTATAGATGAAGGAGTCCACTCAGATATGTATGTACCAATCCCTCAGCTACCAATACAATTCCACTGACACTGTCAGCAGAGGGAGAGTTTTGGAGTGTCTTCATCCCAAGTTAACCTACAAAAATTTGTAAGCAGGGACAATTAAATGGCTGAATTTAGGACAGAGGTCTAATTTTGGACAGCGGGACAATTAAATGGCTGAATTTAGGACAGAGGTCTGAATTTTGGACAGAGGTCTGAGTACTCTTTTAAGAAGAGATAGAGGGGTCAGAGAGATAACACAGAGGGGCAGGCCCTTGCCTCGCATGCAGTAGACTCAGGTTTGACCCCTGCTACTATGCCAACATCACTGGATACAGTCCTGGAGGCTCCTGAGCACATCAAGAGAGCTGGGTAATTCCTGGCACCAAAGGGTGGTCCAGGTAATCTGGGAAGCATCACATCCACAAGGTCTCCCACTGAACTGCTGACCTGGTCAACCAAGAGTCACCAGTGGGGGCCCTATGTCTCCTGGACATTGCCTGGGAGATTCAGAATATAAATAAATGGAAATAAAATTAATAATAGAGTGGAGGAAATCTGTCTAGTTGGCCAACCATGAGATTTTATTTTTATTTATTCCATTTTTATTGAGATGGTAAGGTTTACAATGTTGTTAATAATACTTCCACGTGTATGTTGCCCCAACACTATACCTACAACCAGAGTGACCATGTCCCTCTACCACTGTCCCTTCCACTGACCCTATTTACCCGAACCTCCACCCCAGGTAAGCGAAGTTCTTTAAAATCAACAATAAGATTTTAAAGACATGTAATATAGAAAGCAGGAAGAAACTGAAAATGGGGTGACTGATTTGACACTATTTAAGGAGTAGAACTCCTCAAATTTTACATTACTCTGAGCAGACAGAGGACTAATAGTCCTCACATACCCTAAAGTTAGGAGAATCCAAACCAGAAGAGTTTCAAACTTTGGGATAACAAACCCAGTGGAAGACATAAATGGACAATAGGTTAAAAAAAATAGTACGAGACTAATATCCAAGGCCAGGGAAAACAGGGGCCAGGAGGACTGGCCAATGGTTGGAAGTTACCACAAGTGTGTGTGTGCAGGGGGAGGTGGGCAGAGGTTAGAGAAGGGTCCAGTATGACAATAATAGTTGGACATGACTACTCTGGACAAGAACTGAGTGTTGAAAGTAGGTAAAGGGATATACATTATAACCTTTCAGTATCTTATTGCAAACCATAATATCCAAAAGGACAGAGAGAAAGGGAGAGAGAGAGAGAGAGAGAGAGAGAGGGAGGGAGGGAGGGAGAGAGAGAGAAGAGAGAGAGAGAGGTGCCTGCCATACTGCCATAGAGGCAAGGTGGGGTGGGAGGTGGGTTGGAGGGAACCTGGGAACATTGGTGCTGGGAAATGTTACACTGGTGGAGGGATGGATGTTGGAACATTATATGACTGAAACCCAATAATGAACAGCTTTATAATACTCTATCTCACTGTGATTCAATAAAAAATAAATAAAAATAAAAAGACGATATATTGACAAAGTGAACAGTGAGACCACCCATCTCCTACCTTATTGATATCAGGACATGGAGCCTCATTGCACTGTGTCTCCTTTATCCACCACCCTCTATTCAAAGTTGTCAATTGTAGAATTCTCTGAAGTAATTGAATATTCTTGAGAAAATACCTAGAGATTCAAATACCAATGAAATTTGAGCAGCTTATTCCACTAATTTGCAATGAAGTCAGTAAGCTCAGCTTCGTAGATAAAATTTCCAATCAGCTCTTTAATAGTCCTTTAAAAATATTAACTGGCAACCAAGGATCTCATGACATTTGAGGAAATCCTCCAATATGAAGGACATTAAAACACACACATACATGCACACACAGAGCAAGTGTGTGGCAGGTAGCAGAGAGAGAGAGAGAGAGAAAAAAAATAGAACCAAAAAGAAACAGAAAAGATTGCTAGCAAAAAATTTCTCAAATATAAATAAAATATTCATATAATAATTCATGCATGGGAAGGGATATACCTTAAAAATAATATTCCCATGGGAAAAGGACTATAAACAGAATTAGGCAAAAAAGTTTATCTTAAAAAATGGTAAAAGCAACAGGTACCGATATTTGGTCTACGAAACTCACCTTTGTATGGCATGGAGACGTCAGGGCAGTTGGGACACCGGTGGAGGGAAACAGTCACTCTGGTGAAAGATGTGGGTTTGGAATACGGTATGCATGGCACCCTATCATTAACAGTACTGCACATTTGTAAAAGGAACTCTTAAAATAAAAATACATTACATCAAGAGTTTAAAAATGTTTTTCTTAATAAAGGAGTAGGGAAAGAGTTTAGGTGATCTCCAGGAGAATATATAAAGAAGATTGGGAGTGTAGGTGGCAGGAAAAGCAACGATAAGACTAGAGACTCAAACCAAGAGATCTAATTAATAGCTTCACCAGATAAAAGAGAACCAAGAAAGCCATGGAGGGGAATTATTGAAGAAATCACACAAGGGAGTGACAAGAGATGAGTCTCCACATTGGAAGAGCTCCAACATGTTAATGCAAGCTCACACCCAAGGGTTATCATGATAAAATGTCAGTTTTCAGGTACAAAGAGACAAACTCATAGATGTTTTTAAAAAGACACATACTTACCAATCATATACACCATCAGGAATCAGAACATCATAGGATTTCTTGGTAACATTAGTGGGCATTTGAAGATAGTAGGAATATGTCTTTAAAGATTTGGAGGGAAGGAACCACGCCCGGCGTCATGTAAGCTCATGTACCAGCCTTGCTTCAGAGACCCATAAATATATCTTGAAAAAAGATCAACTTGCCACAAAAAAGTTTCTCAGATACGCACTCAGGTCGAGACATCCAGAGAAACCCGGGGGTGGGGAGTGGGGAGGTGGTTGGGGAGGGGTGAGGAGCCCAGCGCCTACCCAAACAGAGGCCCTGCAGACATGCCTCTGGCTGGACTCCATTGTCTCAGGGCCAAGCCACACCCAGAAATTAACCCACTGAAAATTTGGGTATGCTGATTTTGTGATTGAAATCTGGCTTTCTCAGGGTCAGCATGGGCTACTTCCCCCAACCTCCCTGTGCTTCTGGAAGCCCACGCAGCCAAGTCCACACACCAAAGCTGCTGCCCGTTTTAAAAATTTAACTCCAGCTGTATCACTCAGTTAAAACTTCTAGACTTCCTGGAGTCCGTGACTGCCATGGAAGCTGTGTACCACTGGTAATCCAGGAGTAGAACACCAGCTTGGACGCGATGTTACACAGAAGGCAATGGATCTCCTCTAGCCAAACACTAAGACAGAAGGCTTAACCTGTAACAACATCTTAGTAATCCCTCATACAAGGACTTGATGTCTCCATGATGAGGTACAACAATTTACAGTAATTTTCTTCTGGGGAAAATTTTTTTGATCGTTCTGTTAGCAATTGATTAATAACAATCAATATAAAATAAATTATTGTGGGCCTTTTATGGAGATAGGCTTGAGGGGTGGTTTGGAGCATTGGAGACAACTGTGAAGGGAAGGGGGTCAGTGGTGGTGGAATTAGTATTGGAATATTGAATGTCTATAAAAAAATCAAATATCAAATATATCAAATGAAAATCACTGTGCAACTATTGATGCCCAGGGGGAAATGCCCAAGGAAGCAGACCATCTCATCATAATACATCATATACCCAGGTCGCCTTTTTTCCCAGCGATGCACAGGGGTTACTCTTGGCTTTGCACTCATGAATTACTTCTGGCGGGGCTCAGGGGACTATATGGGATGCTGGGAATCGAACCCAGCTTGGCCGCATGCAAGGCAAATGCCCTACCCATTGTGCTATCAGTCCAGCCCACCTAGGTAGTCTTGATGGCACTACTTGGACAATGTTTGCTTGGTCCTGATAACGTGCTATAAACAAAATGTCAAACTTGCCTTTGACAGTGATAGAACTTCGTGTGAGTCTGGAGGGAGGGGAAAGGATGCAAGGTATATGACTGTCATAGAGAACATCAGGAAGGTAACTTAGTCATAGTACAAGTCATAGAGAACTTCAGACAGGTAATTTAAACATGATCAACATGAGTAATGTTTTATCATACATAAGAGCCAGAAGAAATAAAAAGGACAGAAATAAAAGGACAGAAATTGGAGGAGATGACATGCCTAGAGCCTGAACATGGTGGAGAATGTGCTACTTAGCTCTGTCTTTTGGTATTATTTGATCTTTAAAAAGTATTACTTACCAGTGATAGTTTGGTAAAAAGTAAACATTAATTTCATTAATTTAGAAATAAGAATGGGCTCACTGAGACTTGAGAACAGTTGTTCAACTCTCTCCTTAACTCCCTCCCTGTCTTCTTCCTCCTCGCTCGCTCTCTGCCTCTCTTTCTCCTCCCACTCACCCCACCCACAGCCATCACTTCAGAAAAGTAAATGAGACTTAGTGCTGGCAAAAATAAACAAATAAATAAATGAAAGTAGTGATGATATTAGATTGGGTGATCTTTACAATGACTTCTAGCCTTAAAGGTACTATTAAACACTTTAACCAATAGAAACTATGTGAAGGGGAAAAAATAATTAGTAAGGGAAAGGAGCCTTACTGGTGCCCACTGGAGCAAATTGATGAGTAAGGGGATAACAGTGATACAGTGATACAGTGATATAGTGAAGGGAAAGGAGTGAAAAATTTTTTTTTCTACATGGGCTTCTGTCCTGTTTTCCTTAGATTTTAGTTCTTAGGTTAATCCCAAACTCTTTGGAGTAGCAAAGAACATGTTAGTCTTGATGATAATCTACCTCTGATTTTTCTCTGACTTCCTTTCCTGAAGAGTGTTTTAGAAGACCACAGAAAAGAACAGTCGCCATAAAAATAAATAATAAATTTCTGATACATGCTACAACACAAGCAAATCTTACCGGAATTAATTATGCTAAAGGAAAGAAGTCCCAAATCATAGGATTATATAACGCGCAATTCTATTTATATGACTGGAAAGGTAAAACTTTAGACAGGAGGATTTGTGGTTGCCTGGAGATGTGGGGAGAATGCCAGTGTGACTCTGAAGGTATTCAGGGAGATTTTTCTTAATGATGGGAAAGTTTATAGCTTGATTGTACTGGTGATCGAATGAACTATGCATGTGTCAAAACTCAAACACTAGCACTACACTCTATTATTCTAGAAAGGATGAATTTTATTGTATGTACATTATAGATCAGAGAGAGAGAGAAAATGAGAATATGTGTAATGGTCCCAAAAGAGCTGTAGCTTCACAGATGGTCAGATGTAACTAAAATAGTCCTACCTCTTGAGGCCTCTCTTCATAGTATTTGATAGATGCCAGGAGATTTGAAGTTGGCATAATTCTCTCCCAGCCCTGCCAGTGGGGAAAGAGAAACCAAAGCTTCGCTCTGGAGTCTAACAGCTTTATGATGATTGCAGTTTTTCTCAGAACATTTAAAAGTCAAATATTAAAACCCTAAAACATCCCATCATGGTGAATTGTGAAAACAGCGGCAACGATCCATCTTTGTGACTGGTCATGAAGTTTGCAAGGTGCCTTTCCAAATCTCCCCATCAGGAGGATGTTCTCTGCCTCTTGGATTTAGATTGACCTTATGAATTGCATTACCAACAAAATAACAGTCAAGGCAACTTGGCACTGTTCCTGAACAGAGCCCCCAGAAATTATACTGTGGGGACACGGTGCTTGCCTTACATGCATGATCCCTGGTTGGATCAATCCCCTGCACTGCGTATGGTCTCTGAACTCTGCCAGGAGTGATCCTGAGCACAGAATCATGAGGGAGCTCTGAGAACCAATGGGTGTGCTCCCCCCAAATTCAAACAACCGAAAAAACAATATTTTTACTGTACTCTTAGCCTCGTCTCCAGCTACCATGTGAACAACCCTGGACTAGTTCCCCCGAGAGACATTCACCATCATCATCTCAGCTAATGATTTTGCCAACGTCCAGCCCCTGAGAGATGCGCCTTAGAGAGTGGACCCAGTCACCTAAGGAAGTGCAGTCAAGATCTGCACGCCCTCGCCTGGGTGAGCTGCATCCCCATGCAGCTGAACTCACAGAAGAGAGATGATCCCTGAGAGCAGAGCCAGGCGTGAATCCTAAGCACCACCACTGGGTATAGCTCCCCCCCAACCCCCACCCCTACCAGAACAAAAGAATATGGAAGGACCATTCAGAGTAAGCCCTGGGACCTGAGATTCTCTGCCCGCTTTCCCCAGTCCCCGGCGACCCAGGGGTCATGCCCATCAGCCACCTCCTGCCTGCACCAGATAGGCACTGTCCAGATCACACAGCAGCTTCTCCCGAAATGGAGCATAACATGAGGCCCCCATAACCATGCCACCAGACTCAACGCCAGGCTGTTTCATAAGGGGCGCCCCAGAGGGGGGCAGGTGAAAGCCCTACCCGACCCCAAGGGACCCAGCTCTGGCAGCCAAAAACCTCCACAACCCAACCACCATCACGTTTAATGCCACTCTCCACACGCTCTGGCCGAGCCTCACATATATATAAACATACTCCTGGACCGCAAAAGCAGCCGTGCGACACATCACAAAACACTCCCTACCCATTCCCCATAACTACCACACCACATTTGATGGGGTTCAGATAGTAGGCAACAAATCATAGAGGGAATATATATATACATATATACATATTTTCAGATATATATACCTGAAGCTCACATCACCCAAACTTTAACAACATGTTAGTGATATCCTCTAGAATGTCTTAATGGCTCCTGCCAAAATAGAACAATCTTCCCCCTGTTTCCTATATGAATCTTCCCCCTGTTTCCTATATGAACACTTTTTTGTAAGCATGTTCAGCAGTTCTTCATAACAGTCAATATGAAATATATTATTTCGGTTGTGTTTGGGGGCAGGGATTGAGGTTTGGGATGAAAACATCCCGAATTTGGTGGTGGGAAGGTGTAATGGTGGTGGGATTTCTGTTTGAATATTGAATGTAATCAAACATTGTGAACTAACTTATAAAATTAAAAAATTTTTTAAAAAGTAATGTGGAGTTCATGACCAATTCAATTAGATTAATCAATGGCTGAATAAATAGCAGTGCTCCTACATTATATGAAAAATGAAAGAGTAAGCCCTGGGTCTGGATGATAGCACAGCAGGTAGGGCATTTGCCTTGCATGTAGCCGACCCTGGTTTGATTCCCAGCATCCCATGTGGTCCCCTGAGCACTGCCAGGAGTCATTCCTGAGTGCAGAGCCAGGAGTAACCCCTGTGCATAGCCAGGTGTCACCCAAAAAGAAAAAAATGAGTAAGCCCTGAGCATCACAGGGTGTGCCACCCCCTCACCCCAACATACACACACACACACACACACACACAAACACACACAGAGGTTTTCCCCGTAACAATATTAGATTAACTTTTATGTATGTAGAGAATTCCAGACCAGGACAACTGGAAGAAAAAAGAAATATATATATATATATATGTATATGTATATGTATATATACATATATACCTTTATAACTTTCTCCCCAAACCATTCTCTTCTCCCCACTCCCCTCTGGAGAAGCCTGTGTTCTCTCTTGAACACGTATCTCTTTGTCTTTATCTACCCCTCACATTTCTCTAAATTTCTCTCAATAAAAACTATTCTGCTTCACTAAGAACAAATACATAAATGAAATTCAGGGTCAGGGAGCTGTGCATGTGCTTTGCACATAGGATCCCAGATTCCAGGCCCAGGACCACAGGATTAACCAGGCACCACTGGAAGTGGCTCCCAAGAACCACTTCTCCCAGAGCAATTTTATCTATAGGAATTTATGCTATAGGTATACTTCCACTGGTATACCTATAATCTATTACTGCCATTAACCAAGTGAACCCTGATTAGTATAAATGACATTTTACTTCATTTTTCTTTACTTAAGGTAATTGGGCATCTTGCAGAGGCAGAGGGATGGGAGAAACATGTAAAGGTGGTTGGAAAGACACTTCCAATTGTAAGATGAGTAAGTCTGGGCTGTCAGGGGACTATAGTTAACCATATTATATTGTCTACTTGAAAGTTGCCAAGACAAGTTTCAGTATTCTCACACAGAGAAAAAGTAATTATATGGTAATCATTTTGCAATATACACATATGTCAAATTTTCACTTGTGCACCTCACTGTTATACAATGTTAGATGTCAATTCTATTATATCTCAATAAAACTGAGAGGACAAAACAGAAAACAGAAAAACATTCTTTCACTAACCCGATCTTTGTGGCTGTTCTCTCTGCAGTCGCAGAGTCGAGTAATCTTGACAAAGACAAGATCATGTCCCAAACTGAAAATATTTATTATCTTGTCTATTACCCAAAATAGTTGCCGACTCTAGGTATAAGTCAGTGTTTATATATATATATATACATATATACATATATATTTTATTGAATCACCACGAGATACAGTTACAAAGTTGTTCATGATTAGGCTTCAGTCATACAATGCTCCAACACCTATCCCTTCACCGTGTACATTCCCCACCACCAATGTCCACAGTTCCCCCCCCACAACACCCCCCACCAACCCACCTATATAGCAGGCACTTTTCTTTTCTCTCCTCTTTTCAGCAGTATGGTTTGCGATGCAGGTACTTAAGGGTCATTATGTATTTCCTTTTACGTCCTTTCAGCACTCAGTCCTTGTCCAGAGTGATCATATCCAACGATTATTGCCATGGTGGTCTCTTCTCTGTCCTGACTGCACCCCCCTACCCAGCCACCACTGCTTGTGGCAAACTTTCAACCATGGACCAGTTCTCCTGGCCCTCATTTCTACTGTCCTTGGGTATTAGTCTCATAATATGATTTTCTTTATGTATCCGACAAATGAGCACAATCAGTTTCAGTTTATGCCTGCTCCTCTCCCTCTGACTCATTTCACTCAGCATGATCCTCTCCATGTCCACCTATTTATAAACAGATGTCATAACTTCATTGTCCTGAATTGACAACTGACTATCGGTCCTGACCGCTGTGTAGTATTCCACTGTGTAGATGTACCATAGTTTCCTTACCCAGTCATCTGTTCTCGGGGACTCGGGTTGCTTTCAGAGTCTGGCTACTGTGAATAGGGTTGGGGGTCCAGCACAAACTTGTGAAAATTTTACTAAAACGCAGAATGTTAGGCTGGAGAGATGGTATAGGAGATTATCCTGTAATCTTACTTTGCATGTTGTTGATCCCAGACCCATTCCCCAGTATCACATATAGTCCCCTAAGCACTAACAGGGGTCACTGCTGAACACAGAACCAGAAATAGCTCCCTGAGCACCACCGTGTATAACCCAATCCCCCACCCCAAATAAAGACCCCCAGTGTTTCTGTAGATTCTATTTGTGCCTTCTGAATCTGAACTTCTATTCTCGTAATGATTCCCAAACTTTCCTACATCAGCAGCTACCTGTTCTCTGTCACCTCTCTGCAGAGGATCCTCAGTCTAAGTGGAGGTGAACTCCAGAGCACTGTGTTCCCTGTAGCAAGGCTGAGAGCACTGAGGGTTGAGCACTCTTGTTAGGCACCAGGTGTCCTCAGTGCTGTACTTTGACTTATTTTCACCTTTATCTTCACATGTTTGGAAGAAAAGCCACAGAACTGGATCAAGAACATAGCAGCTGTGATACGGATATTGATATATCACAGTAGTTTTACCTATAGACCGGACCGATAGCACAGCTGGTAGGGCGTTTGCCTTGCATGCAACTGACCTGGGTTTTATTCCTCTGCCCCTCTCGGAGAGCCCAGCAAGCTACTGAGAGTATCCTGCCCGCACGGCAGAACCTGGCAAGCTCCCCGTGGCGTATTCAATAAGCAAAAAACAGTAACAAGTCTCACAATGGAGACGTTACTGGTGTCCACTCAAGCAAATCAATGAGCAGCGGGATGACAGTGATACAGTGATACTTCAATTAGGGCTTGAGCAGGTAGGGTTCCAGCCTACCTTGCATGTGGTCAACCCAGTTTAATTCCCAGGATCCCATCTGGTTCCCCAAGCCTGCCATGAATGATCCTTGAGTACAGAGCCAGGAGTAAGCCCTGAGCACCTCTGGGTATGATCCAAAAAACAAACAAACAAAAACAAATGGAGCCTTCTGAGTTGGGAGTCAGGATTCAGGCACCCCAACATGCTACCTGTATGTCCAGAGACATCAGCTTCCAAGGAGAGGAACTCGCCAGGGCAAAGAGCAGATTGAAATTCCACAAATCACTGCTTGACAAACTGCCCATTTGAATTGTGCTGAGCTCATTTGTGTACCAAGGACCTGACTGAGGTCTTTTTACTTCTTGTGGTAAGTCATCTCTGTAGCACGTAACTGTAACACAGAGCTGTAGTGTGTCCCCTCTTCCACGCCCCCCTTTCCCCCCACCCCTGCACCTCAAGCTTTCCCTCCTGTAGTGCTAAAGGCCTGAACGTTTTTTTCCTTGTGCTGTAACTCAGCTTTAACTTCGTCTATGCTGAGGGGTTCAAATTTCTGCACCAGGGTTCAAATTCCTACTCCACTGTGTCCTTGGGCAAGCCAGTTTACCTCTCAAAAAGCCCTGGAGATAATAAAATGCTCTTATCTTTTTTGCATGGCTATTGTAAAAACTAAATGAGAAATGCTATGCAAACTATCCCATCGGTGTTAACATTTCATAAACTGGAGTCATATTGTTCTTCTGCATTATTGCCAGTGACCCCACTGCATTGTATCATTGCAATTATTGATAACCCAAGCAGTTCTAAGCAGATGTTGTTATGAGCTGAGAAAAAGGCTTTGCCCAGGAAGAATTAATAAAACATTAATAAAAACTCATCTCTGATTGAAAGGAAGGCCTTTCACCCATTGAGCAGCTTCAGACATTACATTGCATTGAAAGGTAAATATTTGTCTTCATTCTTGGCAGAAAATAAGAGGGTGGCGGACAGCAGAGGGGTGTGGAGAGATGTGTGTGACTTGCCAACCTGGGAAGGGCAGAACAAGCCTTGTTTGTGCCCCCAGCCAGAGCATATGGGTTCTCCCCCCCCCCAAGTAAAGCCAGGACCAGGGAGGCTCTGAGCACCTTTGGGTGCCCCAGTGCTTTTGAATGAATTGCTCTACAAGGAGCCCAGGTGCTGAGAACAGCTGCCCACAGAGAGAAGCTCCGGGAACCAGTGCCAGCCGGCTCCGAGCCACAAAGAGCCATTCCCTGCTAATGGCTTTGGCACCCACACAGGTCAGCCTGGGAGGCGTTGCAGAGAGTTGCTCATGATTGTCCCCTGCAGCCACCCCAGCTTCCCGGAGGCTCCAGCACTGCTGCTGGCTGGCTGGCCCATCGGCTTAAAATCTTTCCCGGAACTTCACCCCACTTTCCTGCTGGGGGAGGTTAACCAAGCTGGAGGCCTGTCTGCTCTTCCGCAGCTCTTTCCAGGCCAGGCCAGCTGACCTCACGGGGCAGCCCGTCTGGGTTGGCTGATGCTGCTGGTGTCCTGTGCAGAGCACAGAGCGGACACACACCCGCCCTGCCAGGCTCCCGCAGGCCCAGAAGCATGAGTGCCAGTGCCAGCCCCTTGCAGCTCGAGAACTGCACAGCTTGCTCCCAGCTTCCCCAGAACTCAGGCGTACTTCCTCAGGTGTTCTCGGCTGATGTCAAACTCAGATCCCACAGCCTGGGGTGATAAGGCTTCATCCCTACGCCAGAGCTGCTGGTGATCTTGCTGCCTGCTCCCCTAGAGCTTCCTCTGTCACCCTCGCTACGGAGAACAGTGCTTCACCCTTCGGGGGATTCGCCAGGGGGTCTATGTGTTTAGTTTTTTTTCTGACAATGCAGGAGCTCTCAGCGCTCCTTGTTTCGCAGGAAGCAAGGAATGAGAGAACCAGGGCGATCACTGGTCTTGGCTCTGCCTCCAGATTACTTTGGGAAACCACTTATTGCCTCTGGGCCTCTGGTGCCTCCTCTCCAAAACGGAGGAGGAGGCCTGGGATGGATGGATGGATGGATGGTTCGGAGGGCTGGAACGCATGCCTTTTGTGCTTGAGGCTCTGAGTACGATCCTTGATACCCCCCAACACACACACACACAAACACCACCAAGCATCGCTGGACTCTGATAACTTCCTGAGCAGTTGCCTGGAATGTTCCCAGGCCTGCTGGGAGGGTTCCGCTTTGGAAAGAAAAAAAAAAACTGTAAGTGAGGATGAGGGTGAAGGGCATAACTTAATGGGGTGGATGTCATGCCCTGCGGGCAGGAGGCCTGGATTTGATCCCCAGCATCACAGTGATGACCTGGCACTGTTGGGAGTGATGCCCCAGCCCCCCCCAAAAAAACCACAAACAAAGGAGAGAGAAAAGGAGAGCAAGAGAGAGAAGGAGAGAGAGTAGGGGGAAGAAAGAGAGAGAGAAAGTGAGAGAGAGAGGGAGAGGGAGAGGGAGAGAGAGAGAAGTGGGGAAAGAGAGAAAGACAGAGTTGCAGTACAATCCCTGAGGCTCCTCTGAGTGCCAAGGCTTTCTGATTCCCTTCACTCCAGGGAGGCGAGACCAGGCTGCCCACCCTGCTCCTGCCCCCAGCACACACACACACACACTCATAGAGAATGCAAACAATTTTTTAATATGAATCCAAGCAAAATGTAATAAAGAAGGTAAATTTGCTGCCCCAAATTTGCATAATGTATTCTCAAGCCAAGCAGAAATGGCATTTGGATTGTTTGCTGTTTTGAATTATCTGCACCACCGCACCCCTGCGTTTGCACCGATAATTGGGAGGTGAGTATAGACAGGAAGGATACACAGTTGTCACAGAGGAATCACCTTACAGGAGCATTTCTCAGAGTCTGGTGTTATGTGATTCATGCCATTCATGAAGCGCCAGCAAAAGCATGAGTTGGGCCTCCACTCTTACACAGAGGAAAAAAAACACCTCTGCTCTCAGGTGTCCCTATTTATGCTCTTAATCATAAAAGAAGTAGGGGGAGCTGATATCGCATGATCTCCTTAAATTCCCAATCCACAGACTCCAGCATTCATGAATCTTGGCTTGTGACTGAAGCAATTTCCAAGGTAGGTAAGCTAGTATGTTTCTTTACTGAGACCTGAGTTTACATCACCTGTTCCAGGTATAATAAGACCTAGATGGTGTTGACCTCGGACCAGTTACCAGGCAGCCACTCATCACCTCATCTGGGACTTTCTCTTTGTCAACACCTCCTGTACATGCCATAAGGAGGAGGAGATGTGACTCTGATGCTTCAGAAAAGCTTCAAAGGCTGCATACGCTTCTCAGGGAAGCTATACAAAGAAATACGTGATCGCAATGCAATGCAGAAGAAAGTCCAGTGCCTGTCCCTTCATTCCACTTCACTTGAAATAGGAGCAGGTTCTTGTGGGGAAGATGTTGGGGACTAGTTTTCTTGGAAGCACAAAGGGGGTGGTTTTAGGACAAATACAACAAATTACTACCCTACAAAGCAGGTAGTAAAGAAATGAAACATGTTGCCCCCAAAGGCAATAGAGAATGAAACTAGAAATAGGTTGGAAAAATTGCTTTGGATAAATTTAAGACTTAAATATCTATAATGGAGGGTTTCTTTTGTAAAAGGAAGGTGAGATATGCTTGACACTTGGCAGAGAATAGCTGGGCTTTCCACAAAAGCACCCTTCCCCCACTCTCAGACTTCCTGATACTGCTTAATCCTTCATTTTTTGACTGCTAGGTATGTACTAAGAACTTCTCTGAAATTAGATATTATTATCTTCACCCCAGGAAAGAAGGAAAAGAAAATCAAGTGTTGTAAAAATCTTCTGGGTTGCCAGCCAGGCACATATCGTCCCCATGTCACCATATCTATAGCACATGATCCTGACCACTCCCACCCCATTGTCCACTGACAGAGGGACAAGTTCCTTACCTCACCGAAGCTGGGTCCATTGTATTTTTTTCTTCCAGAAATGTGAAATACGAATTTCGGATACCCAGATGTGAAATACGCCCACTAGTAGCAGGAATTCAGTTAAGAAGTATATCCAGGGAGAAACCTGAATCCTCATACATTGATAAGAGTCAAGTGGAGTAATAGCTGTGGGACCTTTTAAGATATAAACATAAGAATTACAGTATCTAGAATATTTTTAATTATTTAAGGATAATTGTGGTCTTTTGATGTCTCATGTAATCCAGTCAGTAACAGCTCTAGTCCAGCGGTTGTTTCTGAATCTCATTACGTGTCCGGTCCATCTGATTTTTGACACCTTGGCAAATGAGACAGTGTCCCTGATTCTTGATCGTCGATGGAGGTCGGTACTCCAGATTCCTTCTCTCACTTGAGTGAAAGATGATATTCCAAGCATAGCTCTTTTGATTCCTCTTTGGGAGACCTCAATAGCATTCTCATCCTGTTTTCGTAGGGCCCAGGTCTCTGAGGCGTATGTTAGTGCAGGAAGAACGGTGGAGTCGAAAAAAAATGTGCCTGGAGCCAGAGGTTCTTTGTCCTCTTAACCACTTCTTCAATGCTCTTGGAGGCATTCCATGCTGCTCTCTTCTTCCTGCACAGTTCTGGCACCAAGTCGCTCCTCAAGTTGAGTTCTCCACACAGTTACACATAGCTGCCACATTCGGAGATGTTTGTTCCATTGAGAGCAAATGGAATGTCAGGGACTAGTTTGTTTTTCATGAACATTGTTTTGGTGAGATTCAGCTGGAATCAGACCTTTCCACACTCATGGTCAAAATCGGCCAGCATTTGTGGCACTTGGCTAATGCTTGGTGTTATTAGAACAATGTCATCAGCAAAGTGGAGGTGGTGTAGTTGCCAATCATCGATCTTCACTCCCATTCCTTCCCATTCCAGTCGTTGCATGACGTTCTCGAGGGTGGCACTGAAGAGTTTCACTGAAATGGTATCACTCTGCCACACCCCTCTCTTTACATCAATGATCACTTCCTTGTAGAATGGTGAGGTCCTGGTGGTGAATCCATAATACAGCTCATGGAGGATCATGATGTACTGAGTTTGAATGCCCTGTTTGGCTAGGGCTTTGATGACCACTTCACTCTCAACAGAATAAAAGGCCTTCTTTAAATCAATGAATATTAGACAGAGTATCATCTTGAACTCTTGTGAAACTTCAATGAGCTTGGTCACTGTGTGAATATGGTTGATCATGCTGAATCCTTTTTGGAACCCGGCTTGCTCACATGGTTGTCCTTTGTTTAATGTTCTGCCTATTCTACTCAGGATGACTCGAGTGAACAATTTGTAAATGACGGACAACAGGCAGATTGGGTGATAGTTGCCGATGTCATGGATATCTCCCCTCTTGTACAACAGAACTGTCCTGCTGGTTTTCCATTGGATGGAGCCTTGCACACGGACAGGTAGCGTGTGAAGAGCCCAGCCAGTGTACTGACTAGTACTGGTGGCAGATTCTTCAGATGTTTGGGTCTGACCTTGTCTGGACCAGGTGCTGTACACGTCTTTACCGACAAAATGGCATGTTGGATTTTGGAAGGGAGGATGCGGGGAATGACATATCCATCCTGTGGAATTTGGTATGTGGGCAGGTGGACGTGGCTGTCAAAGAGATCCGAATAGAAGTCATGAATAATAAGTCATGAATAATCCTCTCTATTGCCCTTCAGGAAGATGTGATAGATCCATCAGGACATCGGAGGGCAGTCATCTTGGTCTTGTAGTTGACAAAGGACAGGCAAGTGCTGAAAATACTTTTCCTGGCTTCTGCCGCATTGGCCAATACTGCTGCTCTTCTCTCTTTGAGGTCTTCCTTTATCGCTTCTCTGCACAGCTTTGTGAGCTTGGACGTTAGTTTGTCATTGCCTGAGGCTTGTGCCAAACCACGCTGGGGAAAGAGCTCGAGAGTTTCTGGAGACAGGCGTCTATTTGTGGCTTTCCCACTCTCGGCATTCTTCGTGCAGTCATGGAGGTGCTGAACCAGTCAATCGTATTCCTCATTGATGTTGTCAATGACGGCATCTTCCCACATTGCTGCAGTAGTACCAAAGAGCTCCCAGTTGGTGGTCATTCTGGGAGCTCTCTTCTTAATCTTAAACTTTGCAGACCTTTCTCCCTACTCTGTTAAGTAGAATTTTGCACAAAGGAGATGGTGGTCCAATCCCATTTGGAATTTTGGGACAATAACAACATCAGTCAGGCAAAACCTTCAGTTGAATATGATGTGGTCAATTTCGTTGTGGAACTGTCCATCGGGAAACTCCCATGTCCAGCGTTTAGATTAGGCCTTCTGGAACTGTGAGTTACCGTGGATGGTCTTGGTTGACATGATGAACTCAGACAGTCTCTCACCCTGATCGTTCCATTCTAGGCCATAGGTACCAATGTGGAGTTCTTTGGGTGACCTTCTCAGTCCTATCTTGGCATTAAAATTATCACTGACAATGATCTTGTAGAAGGTGTGGTCTTTATAGAACCTGTCCAGCTCCACGTAGAACTTCTCAATTTCTTCTTCATCATAGTCAGATGTTGGTGCGTAAACAATGAAGATAGAAACTGCCAGCAGTGAGCTACATCTATTCAAAAGTAACAATCCGATTTGGTTTGTTAGGCATTTGAATGAATCAATGCTCATGGCCAAGTTCGTGTTGACAAGGACACCGATGGCACCAACGCCTCTGTTGTCGCCTGTTCCGAGGAACAGTTCTTCTCCATATGTAGGAGAGGCAATTCTTGGAGACGAAAGGTAAATTAGACTTTACTAGGGGTTTAATGAGAATTTTTGGAAGAGGTATTCAGGCCATGTGTATCAAGAAAAAAACTGCTTTATGCACAAAATTGGCCATTATGGTCTGAAATCCAATGAATGTGATACTTGAAGAAAAGTACCCTTCAATGTCATTATTTGACCAAAACTAAGTATCATAATTTGTACTGATAGGATCCCACCATTCTGGTCATCTATGCACCCACTCTTTTCTTTGATTTAGCCTTATTGGGTAACTTAAACCTCTCAGGTCAGACATTTCAAAGATTAACCAAGCTAATCTCAAAAATATCTCTAATTTTTCATTGGATCAATTCTATCCTTGAGGTATAATTCTACAGAGGAAAATACTATTGCATAAGATAAGGAAGATTTGTACAACATTTCAGAATGAATATGACTGATTTGTTAATGTATCTTCTTTAGCTGTCATGGAAGACACCGTTGATTGGTTACCCACATGCCATCCCCAAATCTTTTCTAAATACTTCTCACTTGGGAGGGGGCCCATGGGAAGCTCTCTTGCCATAAAAGTGACCACATGGTCCACTCTTAGACCACCAGATCCACCAATTCAGTGAACTCTCATGGGCCACACGGACCCATGGAAGATGAACCCAGAACAAGAAACAGAACTCAAGTACCTCCCAGTGTCCTCATAATTCCCATGTCCTCTTTCAGTCTTTATTTTCACAAGAGTAACCCTCTTCCTGCTTCTAATTCTATAGGATAACTTGGCCCCATTTTGAGCTTTATATAAATGAAATTGGTCAATGTGTATTATTTTGTGACTGGCCTCTTTCTTCCAACAGCATGCTTGTGAGCTTGTTTGTACATCATGTGTATAGTTACGAATTGTTGCATTATTGTATAGAACTCCATCTGTATATTTACTGCAATTTATTCATTCTGCAATTGATAGATATTTGTGAACTATCCAGTTTTGGGATTATCAGTGAATATTCCCCTTCCTCCATTTCCCTTCCCTTTTATGTAAAAGGGGGGACTCCATATGGTTGAGGTGCTCTTATACTTTTTAGTTGTGATGCTTGCTAATGATTGCACACTAAAGATTGTGATGCTTGCACACACTTGGTGGCTGTGTGTTGGCTATCACATACTTTGCAGGGTCACTAGTACTTGGCGGTGATGCAGGATTTGGGGTCCGGCTTCAAGAAGGATGCTCCACCACTGAGCATCACTCAAACTTCCCCAGTGAACATTCTTGCATGGTTGAGTGATAAGCACATGTACACATTTCTGTCTGGTATACAACTAGGGGTGGACCTGTTGGGTCATAGGATATGTATTGCCAAGAGGTTTTCCAAAGTGATTGTATTAGGTCTCTTTTTATGTGGAATAAAAAAACCACCCTAGTGATATTTGGTTAAGCAACTATAAATTGGGGTTTTCAGTAATTTGCAGTTAAATGTGTTCCTGACCAATATTACCTTCTCAGCATTTTGAAATATTTTCCAATTAGTTCCAGCATATATTTTAAAAGAACTTCACATTTAAAAATGCATTTTCAGTTTGTCCTGAAATCGTAGATCTCACCAACTAGCACATATTCCTGTTATGGAGACAGTGGGGTGGATTTTAAAATGATAAAGATTGCCATTACTTATATCATAGAACCAGAAACTGTTCTAAGAGCTTTATACAAATAACCTTATTGAGTACTCCACACTCTACAAGATAAATACTGATGATGTAGCCATCTTATAGAGAAGATACTGAGGCACGGAGAAGTCAGCTATTGAGGTCAGGACCAAACGGATTAGAAACAGAGAACCAGGAGTTGAATTCAGACTCTGTGATTCCAAAATCTGCATACCTCATATGCCACTACTAGAAGGATGGAATTCCAGCTGTTCCTTCCAGTCAGCCCAACTACCTGCTGCAGGGCATCCCATCCTGTTCTCATTTTTGCCAGTCCCTTACATGTTTAGGGAGCAGAGAATGCCTCACCTATTAATTTAGTGTTTCCTCAACATTCTCTCAGGATACTTACCAGACCACCAGATTACTAACCCCTTGGGATGAAAGTAGAATAATTCCATATATTTCCCCAGCTTGCCATTCAGGTGGGATACTCTCAGTAGCTTGCCAGGTTCTCTGAGAGGAATGGAGGAATAGAACCTGGGTCGGCCATGTGCAAGGCAAATGCCCTACCTGCTGTGCTATCACTCCTACCCATGGCATATTTGATATGCCAAAAACAGTAATAACGAGTCTCACAATGGAGATGTTACTGGTGACCACTTGAGCAAATCAATGAACAGCGGGATGACAGTGTTACAGTGCTATTTCCCCAGTGTATTATTCTCACCATTCCTCATTGTAGTAAATTTTCCATGCTACTCCACCCCCCCCCCAGTTTCTGGGTATTTGAAAAAAAAAAAGATTTCTCTTTGGCCACTAGTTTAACAAGTAGTTGTTACTTTCTCTTCAGATCAGCATTGGTAGAAAACTTAAAGATCATTCACTGTAGAAACCCAAAAAGGGCACAGGGAAGCAATTGGAGGCCTGGAGCAGGCGGCAGAGAAGTGTGATATGATATGGCGCAGGGCTGAAGTAATCAGAACGAGAAAATGAACTGAGTAAGAAGCACGCCTTCTAGGAGAGTGTTAGAAACAGCAGCAAACGCGGGGGAGAAGGTTTCCCTTTCATCTGAAAGCTCTGCCAGTGAAGAAGCCGGGGCTGAGAAGCACGCCATTGAGACTGTAAGTAACTGAGAAATTCATTTTCCAACTGGAACTGAGGGTCGGAGGAGTTATTTCTGAAAAGCACAAGGAAAGGACTCTCCTTTCTTTCAAGAAATATAAAGACAAAGGAAAAGAGGAGAAAGAATATGCAGTGGGCATGGATTGCTTTTGTATACTCCAAGCTCAGGGTCCCTCCCGGGCATGGCAACACTCCAGAGACTCTGGACAAGTGATCTCACCCCACAGGTCCTGGAAACTGGCACGTGGCCCAGACATGACCAGTCGGCATATTTCATTTTGCTGAGTACACAGATTAGTTAGGTGATGAGCAAGCCCAAGTGATTTTTTACAACTGCATGCAATTCAATCCTGTGAACTTCCCTGCAATTATAGGAAAAGATAAGTCTTGCAGAGATTTCCAGCTATTAATAGAAGTTGGATAGATGCTTGAAACTGGCTGGAGCCCCCTTATGAACATTTTCTTGAAAATGTTGTTAATATATTCAGAGATGAGTGAGACAAAGCAAACTGAGTTCTAAAGCTTTGACAAGTTCAAGCCCCTGGATTCAGTTATACACAAAGCTCTGGATTTTGCCCTCGCAAGAACCACTGAATTCCTCCATGTGCTGAAGATAATTTGGATACCAGTTCTGTCACTTGTAACCAAATTATCTTGATTTGGCTTGATTTGGCTCTTTATACTCAGGTTATGATCTATGATTAATAGGTTAAGTATGCCAATATATAAACTCTTAAAAATCGAGAAAGAGATTTGGCTGGTAGCAAAAAAAAAAATAGAAGAAGAAGAAGAGGGAATGTAGCCAAGTATATATACCTCGGGACTGACAAGAGACAAGTGGAACTGGGCAAGTCAGTCGTAAGCCCTGTCCAGACCTTGGAGGTTTGTAGAAGCACATACAGTATAACACACCTGCACTCCTTCCCTACAACTGTCTGAATGTCCACATGTTCCTACACTCTGAGGAGTCTGTTTATGTAGAAGGTGGGACTGAGAAAAAGGACCCAAGGGAACAAAGGAAATGGCTCTGAACAGGTAGAGGATTTCAGGTTTCCATGTAAGAGTTTCAGCCCAAACAGGAGGTGGGGATGGGGGAGTGACAAATGTTTCTCTTGCGGGGCTGGAGCAGTAGCACAGCGGGTAGGGCGTTTGCCTTGCACGTGATCGACCCAGATTCGATTCCCAGCATCCCATATGGTCCCCTGAGCACCACCAGGAGTAATTCCTGAGTGCAGAGCCAGGAGTAACCCCTGTGCATCGCCAAGTGTGACCCAAAAAGCAAAAAAAAAAAATTTCTCTTGCTATCGTGTGAGTCATCTCTGGGTTGGGTGCTCTGTGTGATTCCATAACTTTACCTGGCATTTCTTTTACTTCTGATCATTTCTTGGGGTCTTTTGTTGGCAGGAGTGGGGAAAGGGCCATGCATGGCAGTACTCAGTGTCTTAAATTTGATAGACAACTTTTTGGGGTTTGGGCGGACCACATCTGGTGGTACTTACTCCCGGCTCTGCACTTAGGGATCACTCCTGGCAGTGCTCGGGGGACCATATGGGGTGCTGCTGGATCAAACCCAGCTGCATGAAAGGCAAATGCTCTACCCACTGCACTATAGAACAGCTCAGTACCCTATAGACAGTTTTTTTATTTGATTCCTGCCTCTGAGTTAAGTGGTCACTTTGGCAGTGTTCAGGGGACCGTGGTTGGTGCAGAGATCGGGCTGGGGTTGGCTGTACATAAGATGACTCCTTAAGGACCTCTCTGGCCCAGGGTCTTTCTTACTATTTCCTTTAGTCTAATTTCTCCTTTCTCTTGGCTGATAATTTTATATCTCTTTTGTTGTTGTTGTTGTTGTCTTTAGTTTCTGTGGCACACTGGCTGTGCCCAAGGTTGGCTCCTGTCTTTGTGCTCAGGGATAATTCCTGGTGGTGCAGTGCAGGGCCCCGAATCAGGATCAGCTGTGAGCAAAGCATGGATGTTAACCATTGTGCTTTCTTTCTGGCCCCTATATTGCATTATTACATCTGTTTTCATCTTCTCTTTCTCAAGGGAGTCCAAAAAGGAACTTCAGGTTGTCATCATTTATCATGTGCTACTTAATTACATTTTGATTAATACCTATGGATTTGGGTCACATTCTTCATTTAGAACTTCTGGCAGAGGAACAAAGATATATATAATACAGACCCTGAGTCCAAACTGAACTACTATGGACTAGGAAAAATCACCCTTCGACATCCTGCTCCCAAATGGCCAAGTCAGGTTTCTCAGGTTTTATAAACAGTTTTTATTTGATCATCATAAGAAGTCTTATGTGAGAACTGTTTTGTTTTTCACAGTTGACCCTTTTTACTAAGAACAGCCTAGCCTCTCCGCTGAGATGTGACCCGAGTGGCCGCACGTGTGCAGTCTCTCCGTTGCTGGATGACCGTGATCCTGGAGGCCAGCTAAACTACTTTTGGTACCAGCAGCTTCTTGTAGAAATGTCTCTAGACTGTGAAGTAAGCTACAGCCCCATGCCATCCCAGGAGGGGAAAGGTCATCTCTCTCCGCTTTTCCTTTCCGGGGTGGGGGCGGGGAAAGACATGGCGACTGCCATCTTATAAGGACCACTAAGGAGAGGTATGAGCTTGCAATGATGCAATTTCTGGCAGAAATTTTCCTGGACTTAGTTACTAAAATACTAAAATATACACAAATCCAAAACCTCATATCTCTTCATTCTCAGCAATGGAAAACAAATTGTTAAATGCTTCCTTTTCAGCAGGTCTGATTTTTTTTGGGGGGCGGGGGAGGACTCCAAACAATAATAGTGAGGATTTCTGTGAAAATATTGAATGTAATCAAAGTAAAGAGAAAGTAAAGTGAAGATTATCAGATACACAGGCGGGGGCGGGGTGGGAGGGGAAGTATACTGGGGTTCTTGGTGGTGGAATATGTGCACTGGTGAAGGGATGGGTGTTCGACCATTGTATAACTGAGACTTAAGCCTGAATGCTTTGTAACTTTCCACATGGTGATTCAATAAAAAATTTAAAAAAGTTTTTTAAAAATAACAGGCTACATGCAGGCAGCTGACATTGATTATTTCTCTGGCACCCCATATGGTCATCTGAGTAAAGCCAGGTGTCACTCCTGAGTACAAATCTAGAAAATGCCCCTGGACACCTTCGAATGTGTCTCCAAACCTCACCCACCCCCAAACCTACGTGTTTATTATATGCATAGAATATGTTTTCAGTAGATTGAGAAATATGGGGCACTATTGTCTTCCCTGTTTTTCACCCAGACACCTTTCCTTTACTAGATTTATATTTCCCTGAACCAAGGGAGACTTACTCATTCCAGTTCCACATGGCATACACTACTTGTGACCGCCAGGAATATGAGGGACCCCCATAATAAAAAGTTACAGGATCCCTTGATTGTTAATTTCAAGTCAATATAGTTATTGGTGTGTCAAAAGTTTGGGGAGCGATTGATTTAAATACTTTCCCCAACGCACCTGTTTATATATCATTTGGTCTCCCTTTTCATTGGTTTCTTTAAAAAACAGCTAAACTCGAGCCAACATCCTTGCCCATGTCTCTTTCCTCTGCCTCGCTGCATCGTCCCTCACTCTCGTCCTCCCCACCCCTCCCAACATTCCCTAGATGCTACTGTAGCAACAGTGTCACCTCAGAAATGACATTAGTGTCCCAGACAGTTAAGTTACAGGCAATATTACCATTATTTGACTTAACCCACTAAGGGAATATGTTTTAATTTTATCGCAGGAAATTTTCTTAGCTTTTGATTTCCCCTGGGGATGGTGTTAAGTAAGAACGAAAAAAAAATTATTCTCTCTCCTTTTTTTTTTTCTGTCTCCTAAGATCTTAGTGAGTTTGAGGGCCGATATACATCACTGAAGTTTGCTATTAACACGAAGTTAGTTAATTATGGCAAGCACGGAGTCACACGCTGTGATGATGGAGGAGACGAAGAATAGCCCATCAGTCAGAAGAGCCTCTAAACGATTTTGCCATAACCTAGAGATATTGAAATTGATGTGTCTCAGCCCATCAACCAACCAAAATAGCAACCAGCTCTCACTGCTGAAATGCCAGGACTCCAGGGCTAATTGCCCCTTGTCTTCCCTGAACAAAGCATTTTCCCCCTTATCCTCTCTCCCTTGTACCTCTCCCACACTTCACTAGCACCAGAACAATGTTCATTTTCTCACCTCCCGCCCTTCCTCACTGGCCTACAGCTCACCGACACCCTGGCCTCCTCCCTGAACCTTGCCCCCCCCAGCCCTTAGTGACAGGGTGTGCTCCCCAGGCCGGCCTCTCCCCGCCCCCCAGGAAAGCATCTCCTAGTGGTTCCAGGAACCCCAGAGAACTTGCAAAAGCTCTGAACTCTTCACTGCAACCCATGTCCCTCACCTGTGGGTGAAAAGCACCCACCTGGCCAGGTGACCGAAATCAGATGGTAAAGTCTCTGCTCGAGTCTGCCTTGACTGTTTCGAGGGCCGCATTAGATGTTAGCCCCAAACCTCAGTCATGCACTGGAAGACATTTTAGAGGAAGCAGATGAAAAACTCTCTCCCGTCTACTACCAATACCTTTCCCTGCTCTTCCTTCCCTTTCACTTCAGGACAATACGCACACAGAGAGAGCGGAGTGGTGTGCATTTGTGCACCAGAGCCCTGTGACCCCCAAACCCTCCCCCCATGCAGGTCAGCATCCCTGCAAGCCCATCTCTGCACCCCTCCCCTTATTATCATCCTCTCTTCTGACCTGCTAGAAGTTTCCCTCTACTTCCAAGAACATCTCGGTCTTCATCTGCATATACTCTTTTTTTCCCCCCTTTTGGGTCTCACCCAGCAATGCACAGGGATCACTCCTGGCTCTGCACTCAGGAATTACTCCTGGTGGTGCTTGGGGGAACATATTGATGCCGGGAATTGAACCAGACCCACTGCAACCCGCCACATGCAAGGCAAATGCCCTACCCGCTGTCCAATCGCTCCAGCCCATTCTGCATATACTCTTTGTCTCCTTAATCTAAACCCCAAAGGCCTCTGACGGGGGCAGGGGGGCATCCGTTTTCCAAGCTGACCCCTTTCTGCCCTAACTTCCTCTCTAAAAGACATCTCATTTGCTCATTTGTCCCAAGGAAAACTGCATATTAGCAAAGGACAGGGAGAAGCCCTAGGCCGGCTGGGATGACAGGATTTGCTCCACGGAGAGAGAGGGTGCTAAAACGTTCTCAACTTGTGCACCGAGGAAGTTCCTTCCCCCACTCCTCGGCAGAGCCCAGAGCTGTGTCTAACAGGCTTTCAGTGCCACGTTTAGCGCATCTTCACACTCTCGCAGCTCCTAGGAGGGATCTAATCTTGTTTCAAAACAAAGTCAGCTGGATTCTCCCACCTTATCACTCTGAACCTATTAAATGTTATTTATTTCCCAGCTGTGAGGGATTCAGGTAACGGTTATTTATGTAGGAATTTGGCAAATGTCAGGCCAACCGGTGATGCTTGTCTAGAATCCTGTTCACAAAATCTGGCAACTAAAGAATGAGAAGTGTGTGTGTGTGTGTGTGTGTGTGTGTGTGTGTGTGTGTGTGATCCCACCTGTTCTCAAGGCCATGCCACGTCAGGGCAGGAGTCAGTTGGTGGTACTGATAAGTAAGCAGAGTGCTTAAGCCCACAGGAATAGAGATGATTGATAGCAGCTGTGAATGTGTCTGTGCACACGCACGCATGCGTGTACATACACACACACACACATGCACACACACTTTTCTAATTTCCAGTACAGAGGTATTCACTGTCCTTTCTCTTCCCCATGATTATTTGCCCCACAGCAAAATTTTCTGGTGGCCCTAGCAGCTGTGACAATTCAATCCTCCTTCCCTTCCCTTTCGTGGTTGTTGTCTGTTGTGGCAAAACCCCAGAGATGCACACTCTCATGGCAGTGATCACATACTCTTGGTTGGAGTGGCCTGGCGATCCCACTACCCCTGCTCGTGGCTCTGGGAATCACCTTTGACCACGGAGGCTGGTACCCAGATGGTCCTATTAATGAGGTGCCTCTGTTCATCACACACTGTCCACATGGACTGGATTTGTATTTCAGAACCTGAGACTCAAGCGTCTTCATGACAAGCTCTTGTTAGAATTTCCACTCTGCCTGGTACTATGCCTTCCTTATACGATTACTGTTCCCTTCTAAGAAAGTTTATGATTGATCAGTAAGATATTTCTAGAGGGAAAATAACTGGATACAGAGCAAAGAAAGTCTTTGTTCTCAAAGGCTAAAGTATAGGACAAAGTACTTGGGTAGTCTTTGAAGCTAAAAATATCTCTTCTTAGTATTATATGGGAAAGTGTAATGCAAATTTCCTCATGCTTTAACAACTCTGCTGACATTATGAACTTTAGCTTCTTGTAGCTTGTACCATGTCCCCTTTTGTCCTTACAAAAATGAATAATGCAAATCTAATCCTACTCAGTTTAATTTTAATAGCACCCTTAAGTGTGTCCTGAAGAGCAGAAATGAGAGATCTTGTGCCCACTTAGTAGCAATGATCGAACTCTTTCCATTCTGCAGAACTCATAGCGATGCATTGGCACAAAATTTAGATGATCTGGATGCATTTTCTTTTCTTCTGGGAGAACTCTCAAGTTATTGCTCAGGATCCCTGAGTCTTCAATGCAATTCTCAATCAACCTGACCAGCAGTTCACTGCAAGATTCTGAGGATGCAGGGATGCTCAGATCCCTAAAGCTGGCCATACCTGAGTCACCCAGCAGACCTCAGGTACCTCCAGAGTCATACCCCGTATTTCATCCAGTGATGCCAGGGAGACCTCGTGGTTCCAGGGTTCAAACACATGTTCAGTGCATAATACTCTAGCCACTATACTATCTTGGCCCCCCTGCGTACACTTTTTTCTCATAGCAAACAAATATAAATATCTTTTTGATGGTGGCATAGTTTTACTCCCATTAGCAATCACTGTAAAGCATAGTGACTCACAACTATCCAGTAGGAAGCTCTAAAATCTATTTGTGCCAAATTCAAATAGTGACTATAGATGTCTTTTGGTTCTCAGTCTAATACCACTGTCATTTAATTTAATTATCAGGAGCTGGAACTATAGCACATTGCATAGGGCACCTTGCACGTGGCCGACCGGGTTCAATTCCCAGCATCCCATATGGTCCTCCAAGCACTGCCAGCCAGGAGTAGTTCCTGAGTGCAGAGCCAGGAGTAACCCCTGTGCATCTCTGGGTGTGACCCAAAGAGAAAAAAAAATTGGAAAAAAATTAGTTATCAGGAAACACTCTAGTTGTCCCAAGTGTTTCTTCACTAACCAATCTTGACTTAACAAACGCATTAACACAAAAGGTTGAACTTGCAACAATAGCTTAGTAAATCCTCAGACAATCACCTAATGTCCCCTGGTGAAATAAACAGTTTTCACAAATTTTCCTCTACAGAAACGTTTTTGAACATTCTGCTAACCATTTAGGAGTAACATTAGCATGCAATATAAAATAAATTATCGTGGGCCTGCTATGGGGGCAGGCTTGAGGGGTTGAGAAAATGGAGACAGTGGTGGAGGGAAGGTGACAGTGGTGGTAGGATTGGTGTTGGACTATTGAATGCCTGTAACAAATCATCATGAACAACTTTGTAAACCACGGTATCTAAATAAAGTGGAGGAAAAAAGAAAAGAACAACAGAGTGTTACTTCAGAAAAACATTGCACTGTTTGCATATGCACCTGAAACTTATCCAAGATGCAAATGAAAAGCTCTTCTATCTAGGTAAAAAATTCTTTATCCAGCAAAAACATGTATGGGATAAAAAAATATATGCTCAATGCTGACTTAAAATATCCAGGATATGGAAATAATGCAAGCATTTAATGACAAATGAATGGCTAAAGAAACTATCATGTACATAATGGACTGCTACTCGGCTATAAGATGAAATATGCCATTTGCTGCAGCATGAATGAAACTGGGGGCCATCATATTAAATGAAATAAGCCAGAGAGAAAAACCACCAATAGCAGATGGCCTCCCTCAGCTGTGGTATAGCACTGTAGTCCCGTGGTTCATCAATTTGCTCGAGTGGGCACCAGTAACATCTCCATTGTGAGACTTGTTGTTATTGTTTTTGGCATATCGAATACATCACAGGTAGCTTGCCAGGCTCTACTATATGGGTAGGATACTCTCAATAGCTTGCCAGGCTCTCCTAGAGGGACAGAGGAGTTAAACCTGGGTCGGCCTTTGTGCAAGGCAAACTCCCTACCCTCTGTGCTATGGCTCCAGTCAACTGTGGTATATGGAGAAAAATAACAAGGGAACAGACAATTATGGAATGATGACAAATCCTTGGCCTTGATTTAGAGAACTGAGATGACAAGTGGTGGTGGGAGGAAGTAGTGGACTAGAAGTGACATGAGAGTGAGGTGGAGGGTCTTGGGCACCTTGGTGGTGGTGGGGTACAGTAACTTTGTATATCAAAACCATAAATGTTAATACTGTTATCTAAATTATGTGTCTAGGTAATGTGTCTAGGTAATATTATATGTTACCTAAACTACAATCAAAATGGAAGAAAAGAATATCACTCAAATTCCCTAGTTTTCATAATAAAACCTCAGTTTTGCCATCAGCACATTTGAAACCTATAGCACATGAGTCTCATTTTAGTAACAGTTTGGAAGATGTATGCTTGAGGTCTCAAAATACCTGTCATTCATTGTTAATCACCCACCTGACAACTGATCATTGAAAAGAATTTTCTAAAACGCAGAGCTAAAGATATGTTCCTCAAGCCTAGATTATCTTGAGTCTCAGTTATCCTCCTGATGTGTCAAAAATTAGTAAAGGCACTGCTGCTGTGATACACTTCTTTAAGGTACCTCTGATAAAACCTTAACAAATCCATGACTTAGTTCTCCTCTTGTCTTTTATCAAGGGAGTATCTGTGAATTTTTCATGTACAAATGTTCTTATAGCTTAAATAATATTGAGTTTATTTAAATTTACCACTTTAGCTGAATATAACTGTGACAGACGTTTCATCTGATGACATAATGACAGGAAAAGAATTTAAGTTGGTATATTTACTATAATTTAAGTTGGTACATTTATTATATTAAACATATGAAGATGATGTCAGGCATTGTGTTTTTTTTAATCTAGAACTTTCAGGGATCTCATAACTATGTTTTGGGGAAAATTGCTATACTGTTGACTATATTTTATAATAGCTATTTAATTGCATGGATTTTTTAAAAAAATTTTATTAGTGAATCACTGTGAGGTACAGTTACAAACTTATGAACGTTCATGATTGCATTTGGTTTCCATCCCTCCACCAGTGCCCATTCTCCACCAACATTCCCAGTATCCCTCCCACCACCCCCGCCCCACCTCTTACCACCCCACCCTGCCTCTGCAGCAGGGCATTCCTTTTTGTTCTCTCTCCTGTTCGATGTTGTAGTTTAATTGCATGGATTTTATGCTTTGATTACCTTTTAGAGATTGCTAGTACTTTTGTATTTGCTTTTATATTTTGCCATGCCAGAGATGAGTCGAGAGCCTCATCAGTAGAAGAACTCTACAGAACTACATCCCAACACTCCTTTCTGTCTTAATTAAAGATTTAAAATCTTTTGGTCAGTAGATACTATCAAAATAATAAGGAGAAGGAGAATGAAAAAAACAAAAAGAGAAGGTCCTGATAAAGAGAAACAGAGTTAAGGTCAATCTCTGCTTAAGAGGAAGAGCAGAAAGAAACAATCTCATCTGCAGAGCCCTACTGACTTCTAAAATGAATTAAGATTAGAAACCACTCAGGACACAGCCGATAGAGCTTCTGCTGCTTTCAAAAAACTCTTAGTGACCTCTGAGAGAGAGAGAGAGAGAGAGAGAGAGAGAGAGAGAGAGAGAGAGAGAGAGAGAATCTGGGTCACTGGTTGTAATTTGAGAAGAATAAAAAATTAGGGCTATATTCAGACATACATTTTTAAAGGAGCTGGAGCGATAGCACAGCAGTTGGACGTTCGCCTTTCACGTGGCCGACCCAAGTTCGATTCCTCCGCCCCTCTCGGAGAGCCCAGCAAGCTACCGAGAGTATCAAGCCCGCGCAGCAGAGCCTGGCAAGCTACCCGTGGCATATTGGATATGCCAAAAACAGTAACAAGTCTCTCAATGAGAGACATTACTGGTGCCTGCTCGAACAAATCAATGAGCAACGGGATGACAGTGACATTTTTAAAAATTTGTTTAATTGAGTCACCATGAGATATACAGATAAAAGGGTGTTGATGATTGGATTCTAGCATCCGCCCCTTCACCAGTGTACATTTCCCATTAGCAGCGTTCCCAGTTTCCCTCCTGCCCCACCTCCTCTCCAGCCTGTCTCAATGGTAGGTTTTCTCTCTCTCTCTCTCTCTCTCTCTCTCTCTCTCTCTCTCTCTCTCTCTCTCTCTCTCTCTCTCTCTCTCTCTCACACACACACACACACACACACACACACACACACACACACACAAATGCGTGCACACTTTTCTTCCGGGCATTACAGTTTGTAATACAGGTGTTGAAAAGGTTATGTATATCTTCTTACCTCCTTTCAGCACTCAGTTCTTGTCCAAAGTGATCATTTTCAACTATCACTCTTCTCTGCTCTAACCGCCCTCACCCCCATCTCCTCCTCCCCACTACCACCACTTGTGAGGAGCTTTCAACTGTGGGCCAATCTTCCTGACCCTCTTTTCCACTGCCCTTGGGTATTACATCTTTAATTACAGACATACATTTTCAAATGAAGCTTATTTATCGTTTGTTTGCCTGCCCCCTTTGTTTGGGATTGTTTTCTTTCCTCTTTGATTCTACTTCACGGCCTTGTCTGTGGTCAGTCATTTCTAAGCATTTTCAAGACTGTGAGCGCAAAGGTTTTCAGGAAACCCCCCTGATCTGTACACCAGTTCTCAATACTGTTCTCTGTGTCAGATGCCCACATCCTCCACCCCCACTAATGTGTGAGTCTGGGGAGCATCAAACTGGCTACCTGGTTCTGTCTCTGGGGTCCCGTCTTCCACATCATCTGTGGGACTGGGCAGTTGCCAGTCAGCAAACAGGCTGGCAGGCTCAGCTGTGTCAGTGAACAAGATTGATCCTTTTAAAATGAGATCTGGTGGGGGTGAACAGTGTACAACTCTCAGAGTTCTGAGAGGAAAGGGTCAGGCCGAGTGAGACAAATCAAGTCTCTGTTAGAAACGTAGATAGTAACGCCATATCTCACTCATTACAGAAATGACCACAGATATATGTTAAGGCAGATGCCGTGGAGTAAGATATTTAAACATACTTTGCTTAGCGGGCCACATAGATTTGGTTATTTAATGATCGCTATAATGCTGCACTGCTGTAAAGCCCTCCATGATACTGAAGATAAGTCATCTTCCCAGATGAAACACCACTGACCAAGAAAATGGAAGCAAAGAGAAACAAATGGAGCTACATTAATCTAAGAAGCTTCTACAACACAAAGGAAATGGTGACCAATACAAAGACAGTCCATAGAATGGGGTAAAAAAAATTATTTACCTACTCCCATCTGATAAGAGATTAATATCAAAGATTATAAGGCATAAATAGAACTTTACAAGAAAAAAATCAGAAGAAAGGAACATAAACACAAATGGCCAAAAGTCACATGAAAAACATGTTCTACATCACTAATCATCATGGAGCTGTGAATTAAAACAACGAGAAAAAGAAGAAAAGTGCTGAGAGATGCCTTCAGACCTCATGCCAGGCTGAGTCTCATATCTGGGGCACCCCAGAGCGGGTCGGCTGAAAAACTCCATAATCCTATTGCCACCATGCCCACAGCTGGACTCCACAAGCTCTCAACAAGCCCCAAACAGGAATGAATCTGTTGAAAAACTCATGTATGTGGGTTTATGACCAAATCTCCAGGTTCTCATGGAGTCGGGCATGGGCGACCTCCCCCCATCTCCCTGTGCTCCCGGGTGCCTGGCAGTCACACTGACTGTGACTGTGTGTCACAAAACTTCAGTCACACTGAACTGCCTCTCCCACCATATAAGCTCATTAACCAGCCATGATCCAGAGATTCATAAATAAATCTCGAAAGAGATCAACAAGCTGCAGAAGTGCTTTGGAACCCAAAGTCAGTACCCAGTTAAACATTTGACTCCAGCTGTATCACCCCATTCAAAATTTTACAATTCCTGCAGTCATTTCAAACTCTACACCACTGATACACCAGGAGTAGCACACCACATTTGATGGGAGGTAAAGTAGAAGGCAACCAATCTCAAATAAGAAAATATTAACACATAAGGCTTAGCCTGTAACAAAGTCATTAATCTCTTATAAAAAGGGCTTAATCGCTCAAGGGTGAGATACAACAATCTTCACACACTTTCTTCCAAAGAAAACTTTTTTGATCATTTTTAGTGAATTACTCATAACAACCAACATAAAATATTCAGGGCCTGCTATTGGTGTATGCTTGATTGGTGGTTGGGAAAACTGGAAATAATGGTAGTGGGAAGGTGCAATGGCAGTGGTATTGGTGTTGAAATATTGAATGTAATAAATCATTGTGAACAACTTTATAAAAATAAATTTTCTTTAAAAAGGAGAAAAGTGCTTGCTTGAGGGTGCAGGAGGGAAGCTGGGGACATTGGTGGTAGAAAATGCAAACTGGTGAAGGGATGGGTGTTGGAAACCCAATCATTTTGTAACTTTATCTGACTGTGATTCAGTTTTTAAAAAGGGAGAAAATGAAATAAGTTAAAAAATAAAAATTAAAAAAAAAAGATGTCATCTCACACCAGAGACTGGCACACATCAAAAAGAATAAGAACTATTAAAAAATAAATTAAAAAAACACAAAAAGAGTAAGAACAACCAGTTCTGGTGCAGATACAGGAAGAAAGAGGCTCTCATTCATTGTTGGTGAGAAAGCTGACTGGTCCACGCTTTATGGGAAAACAATAAGGGCATTCCTCAAAATACTAGAAATTGAGCTTTCATACTACCAACCCAGAAATACCACTCCTGTGAATATACACCAGGGGTTCAAAAACACAATGCAGAAAGGCCCTCTGCACTTTTATGTTCATTGCAGCACTACTCACAATAGCCAGAATCTGGAAACAACCCAAGTGCCTGAGAGCAGATGACTACATAAAGACACTATATATACAAAGAAAAACTATGTACCCATCAGGAAAAATGAAGTCATGAAATTTGTTTTAAATCAATGGATATGGAGAGCATCATGCTGAGAGAAATGAATCAAAGGGAGAGCAACAGCCATAGAACTATTGCACTCATTTGCAAGATATTAAAAAAAATGTAGTATGGAACTAATATCCAAGGACAGTAGAAATAGGGGCCAGGAAAACTGGTCCATGGTTGGAAGCTTGCCACAAGAGTGTGGGGTGCAGAGGGCAATTAGGATAGAGAAGGAACCACTATGACAAAGAGAGCTTGAAAGGATCCTTCTAGATGAGAATGGTGTGGTGTAAGTAGGAAATGGAGCAACATGATAACCTCTCAGTATCTGTATTGCAAACCATAATACCCAAAATGGGAGTGGGGGAATAGAGAGAGAGAGGGGAGATCAAGAGAGAGACAGACACAGAGAGTGAGAGAGGGAAGAAAGGAGAGGGAGAGAGAGATAGAGAGAGGGAGAGAGAAAGTATCTGCCACAGAAGAAAGCTGGGGAGGGGTGTGGTGGGAGAGAAACTGGGGACATTGGTGATGGGAAATGGACCCTGGAGGTGATGGGATGGGTGGGTGTTGGAACATTGTATGGCTTAAACCCAATCATGAACAACTTTGTAACTGTGCATCTCACAGTGATTCAATTTCCCTCCCCCCAATTTTTAAAAAATGTACTGCTATAGAGATACCTAAGGTAATCAAATCCAGAGTATACCTAGTGGCTGTCTGTGAACCGCCTTTCAACAGAAAGCAGAATTATGTCAGTGAGGATAAATGTTATTTCCCTGGGAAAAAGCATTGTATTCTCATTGCACTTCCAGGAAGGTCAACAACCCCCCAAAATTCCCAAACCTCTCAAGGACCTAATCTACTGCTCTCAATTCCTTGAGCCCATCCAATCATCACTAACTGAAATCATTGTGCTAAAGCAGCCAAATGAGGGATTAAGAAAGATCAAAGGGTTAGAGATAGAACAAAATAAGACACTTGCCAACCTTGGTATCCTGTGCATTGCTGAGAGTGAACCCTGAGCACAGAACAATCAGCTGCAGGAAAGGGAATTTCCTAATAGGAATTTTTTCAAGTTCTGATCCTGCAATGCTTTTTAAAACACCAGAAAAGGATCAAAAAAAAAAAAGGTCAGCACCTTCCTGTACTATAAGCATAATTTCTGGTTCAAATATTTTGGGTCTAACGTCTTCCACACTGTTTTCACATGCTAAAGAGTACTGTTTCTAAGGTACTACATATTAGAGAAAAGCCTGAAAGAAGATTCCAGTACAAAAAAAGCACAGTAGAAATGACATCTGTACCTAGATGTTTGTTGCAACACTGTTCATAATAGCCAAAATCTGGAAACAACCCAAGTGCCCGAGAACAGATGACTGGTTAAAGAAACTTTGGTATATCTACACAATGGAATACTATTCAGCTGTTAGGAGAGATGAAGTCATGAAGTCTGCTTATAAATGGATAGACATGGAGAGTATCATGCTAAGTGAAATGAGTCAGAAAGAGAGGGACAGATAGAGAAGGATTGCACTCATTTGTGGATTATAGAATAATATAACATGAAACTGACACCCAAGGATAGTAGCTACAAGGGTCAGGAAGATTACTCCATAGTCGGAAGCCCACCTCATAAGCAGGGGGTAGAAGGAAGCTGGAATAGAGAAGGGATCACTAAGAAAACGATGGTTGAAGAAATTGGTTGGGATCAGAGATGTGTGCTGAAAGTAGATAAAGGACCAAACATGATGGCCTCTTAGTATCTGTATTGCAAACCATAATGCCCAAAGTAAAGAGAGAGTATGGGGAATATTGTCTGTCATAGAGGCAGGGGGAGGGTGGGAAAGGGGGGTATACTGGGGATATTGGTGGTGGGGAATGTGCACTGGTGGAGGGATGGGTGTTTGATCGTTGTGTGATTGTAACTCAAACATGAAAGCTTGATACAAGGGCTAGGAGGTTTGCACCATAGCTGGAAGCTTGAGTCACTATCTCACAGTGATTCAATAAAATTTTTTTAAAAATGAAAGCTTGTAACTATATCTCACAGTGATTCAATAAAATAAAAAAAAGAAAAAAAAGATGCCAATACCAGCATGAAACAGACATCTAGATTGTTTGTGACCTTTTCTCACATCAACCAGGGAAGATCGAACACCAGGTCAGCCAGTTCCCCTGATCACACCATGCCAACAACCATCACCTCCATTTTTCCTCATCCATACTTCCCATGATCACATCCCCTGAGACTGTTTCTATCTCTGAATGCTCTCATTTAAGATCCTCCAGCTGACAGCTTCTTTCATTTGCACATTCCTCTCTCTGTGCCTGCCAGTTGCCCTTTCACATCTCTACCTTCCCAATGTTTCTATTTCCCCATTCCCAGTAGCTGTATTTTCCTGGCTTCATTGTTTTCTCTTTCTGTAACTGTCTTGTCAAACTCAGCCACCAGACCAGACAGCAATCCTGCACTGATTTAACTGTTCGCTTCCTCTGCTTCTGGATTTTTTAGAGGTTCTGCAGCCTAAACATATTAAATATAGGATTTTATATGAAATATATGCACATATATAATCCTATTTACTATTCTGTTTTCTATATATTTCTCATTATCATCATCATCATCCCATTGATCATCAAATTTTTCGAGCAGTCTAATAACGTCTTCATTCATCCTAGCCCTGAGATTTTAGAAGCCTCTCTTTACACGTCCTTCCCAATGGTGCCACATTGGAGGCTCTTTCCGGGTCAGGGGAATGAGATCCATCACTGTTACTAGTTTTGGCATATGAATATGCCACGGGGAGTTTGCGAGGCTCTCCCATGTGGGCAGGAATCTCTCGGTAGCTTGCCAGGTTCTCCCAGAGGGAGAACTAGGCTAAAAGATGTTCCAGGAGCTTGGTTTTATAATCTCTGGATGTTGGCCGTTGGTGGGATTACACAGCACTGGGGGCAGTCCCTGGGCGTGACTGCCTAGCTATTGGAAAATGGGGAGTCTGGGTGGAAGAGGCCCAGTCCTGATCCAAGCAGGCTTGGAAGTCTCAACCCCTGGTCCCGCACACCTGGGTTCCTCTGCTGGTTTCTTCATGCGTGAGGCTTGTCTGAACATGTGGAGAGGGGCTTTGAGCATGGCTGTGGCTAGGCTCCGGAGGTCTTTGGCTGCGGAAGCTCTGCTCGGGGTGGGGAAGGAAACTGAGGCCCATCCCCTCTGAGGGGCCCCGGGGAAGACAGCCAGGCACGGGAGCAAGAGACTCTCATTATACATTGTGTAATTATACGAGGAGTTATTACATATTAATTAATCCCATTAACTATGCCACATAGCGGCATATGTTATATATAGTTACGTTTCACATATTTATTTCACTTATAGATATGAAGAAGGACTAATTTATGAAATTATAGAGATTAAGAAGCTTAAAAGAGGGAGGTTGGAGAGATAGTACAGTGGGTAAAGTATTTGCCCTGTACGCAGCCAACCCAGATTCCCATATGATCTCCTGAGCACTGTCTAGAACTGATCCGTGAGCAGAGAGTCAGAAGTAATCACTGAGCATAGGGGGACATGGCCCCCAAATACAACATAAATGTTCAGAAAAGGGTTAGGAGAGATAGTACAGGTGGTAAGGCATTTGCCTTGCATTCAGCCAATCCTGGTTCATTCCCTGGCACTGCTTGTGATCCTCTGAGCACTGGCAGGAGTGATCCCTGAACACAGAGCCAGGATTAAGCCTCAGCACTGCAGGATGTGGCCCCACCAAAATACAACAAAGAAATTTAAGATCTGAGCTTACCAAGGGCAGGGGGCAGGGGGTAGTTAAAGGGAGGACAGTGAAACAATGGTGGAGGAAGTAGATATTTTTGTAGAAGGTGTGGTATTGGAACTGGTGTGTGTGTGTGTCTGTGTCTGTGTTTGCATGAAACCCTATAATGTTTCAGTATTGTGAATCAAGGGGCTTTAAGAAGAAAAAAGAAAAAAACCCTCAGGACCCAGGTAACCCAAGGACCTAAATCCCAGTCTGAAAGCTGGAGAGATAATCCCAGCTTGAAGGCAAGGAAGCAAAGACAGCGAGAGTTCTTTCTTCCTCAGCCTTTTATTCTCTTCAGTGCTGCCATGAATTGGCTGAGACCTGCCCACATAATTAGTAGTTTCGCTGCGTTATAATTGATATACAAGAAATGACATACTTGATGTATACAATTTGACATTTAGCATATGCATATACCCATGGAACCATCACCACTGTCGAGTGATGAACCTGTACATCACCCTCAGAAGCTCTCGAAAGTTTCACCCGTCTCCCTCAATGCCTTCTTGCCACCCACCCCTCCCAACAGTCCCCAGCAACTACTGATCTGCTTTCTGCCACTTTATTGGGGGGGGTCTTGGAGGGAGGGGAAAGAGGGAGTTTGTACCACATCTGATGGTGCTCAGGAATGACTCCTGGCAGTACTTAGGAGACCATGCACAGTGTCAGGAATTTGACCTGGGTCGGCTGCATGCAGGACAAGTGCCTTAATCCTTGTAATATCTCTCCTGCCTTTTCACTTTAGATCCATTTGGATCTGCTTTGAGCGTGGCTATGCCACTTCCTATCCTCACCGGTGGTACATGCGGTGCTTGAGAACGCCGTTTGCTCCACTTCCTCTCCAATACTTTGCATGATCGTTTTAAAATTTTAATTATTCTAATGGGCATGCCATGGAATCTCATTGTAGCTTTAATTGGCATTTCTCTAATGACTAATGACACAACATTTTTCATGTGCTGACTTGTCATCCCTACAATATATCTTCTTTAGCAAAGTAACTTGTCAACTCTTTTACCCATTTGAAAATAGAGTTGTCTCTTTCATTATTAAGTTTTAAGAAACCTTTGTGTGTTTGGATTCTAAGTTCTCATTTTGTTTTATTGGGAGCCACACCCAGGGATGTTTGGGGGTGATACTCCAGGCACAGTGCTCAGGGCTTATTCCTTGTTCTGTGCTCAAGGGTCACGCCTGGCAGTGCTCAGAGGGCCATATGGGATGCTGAGGATTGGGTCAGCAGCGTGCAAGGCAAATGCTTCCCGTTGCACTGTCCCTTGGGCCACATGGATATTACCTTTTAGATGTTATAGAGTCATCTGAAATTGGTTGGTTGGTTGATCTGTGGCCACACCAGGTGTGCTCAGGGCTTACTCCTGGCTCTGTGCTCAAGAGTGACCCCTAGTGGGACTCGATGCTCAGAAGTGACCCCTCACATTAATCAGAGGATTTAATTTAATTTAATGTAATGCCTGCAAATTTGAACTGCAGCAGTGTGCATAGCAAATACCTCTGGTCATGTACTGTCTCCAGTCCACTGATTTAGGTTGTACATGCTATATAAAAGATGTAACGTGATGCAAAGTAATATCAAATGGCATTGTAGATCAAGGTGTCAAAATTTTGCATTTATGGGGCTGGAGTGATAACACAGGGGGTAGGGCGTTTGCCTTGCACGCGGCCGGGTTCAAATCCCAGCATCCCATATGGTCCCCTGAGCACCGCCAGGGATGATTCCTGAGTGCATGAGCCAGGAGTGACCCTTGTGCATTGCTGGGTGTGACCCAAAAAGCAAAAAAAAAAAATAATTTTTTTTTTAAATTTTGCATTTACTTGCCCAATTGTTACAGAATTGTTTGTTGAAATGACTCTCCCTGTGGGGTGGAGAGGCTTCCAAATCATGATTCTGGATCGCAGGGGCCTTCCTGGCCCTATAGTTCAATACTAGGGCCAGGCTCTGCAGTGCAACTAGGGCTCAGGGGTGCTCGGGGCCTCAGGGGCCAACCTGTCATTGGTGCTGGGGTAGCCCTGAAGGGCCAGGATGAAATCCCTGTAAAAGACATCCTTTATTCCTTTGAATTTGCTTTTGTGCCTTGCCTGAAAATAACTGATCATATATGTGCGCCTCTATTTCTGGATGCTCTGATCTGTTCCACTGATCCATTTGCTCTTTTTGCTATTGAGCAGGCAATTGGGATTAGTACATCTATGTAAGTCTTTAAATTAGTCAGTGTGTATCCAAAGTTGAGCATGTGCTTTTTCAACCTAGTCTCATCCTTGTTTCCTCTGTCCCAAAGAACAGCGGTGTCATTCGTTTATGGCAGCAACTAGAGTGTCTTCTTGAACTTGAACTTCCTCTAATTCCCCATTGATTCAGCAGATACTCATATCTCTAACTACTCCCGCCCCCACCACTCCCCCCACACACATACTTTAAGCTCACAGGGACAGTAATTATGTTTACCTTTTCACCATTGTATCCAAAACACCTTCAAGGCTCCTAATAACAGTTAACTGAATTAAGAAATCAGTTAACATGATACCTGAAACTCCACAGTTGTAAAATTACCACCTAGAAATAATGTGTTGTTTTTTTTAAAACATTGATCCAACTGTGGCTCATTCTGATATTTTTTTCCTTCTTGTGACACTTCACTAACCCACCTTACCCCTGTCCAAACTGTTGGCCCTCTAGTTTCCTGGCATGCTCCCCATTTATGTAATTTTTCTGTTGTGACACCCTTAGATTATCCCAGGGGCCGCTGGGGGCCGTATGATCCCCAACTGAGAAGCGATGACCTGAAATCCTCGGGTCTGGGCTCATCTGATCCATGTCCCAAAGTGTGTGTGGAGTCATTTTCGAGGCAAAGCACTTCTTAAGCCTCTTCAATGGCATCAGTTCCCTCAAGATAACTTCCAAGTCCCCAAAACTGATTTCCACCGTCTAGTCTGGCCTGGCCTCACTTTCACGTGGTTGCCCCAGTCTTACCAGGCCTGGCCTCACTCCCCTCTGGAAAGTCTGGTTTCCATGGACGCAGAACTTGTTTCCAGTATCTCATCTTTGTACATGCTGTCTGCCCCATGGAGCAACACTTTCCCTTTCCTCTTGCCTTTTATTAGTTGATTCTCCTTTTGTCCCACTTATGTTGAGATCACTTGCAGGAATTCGCCACACCACAGGTAAAATGTTCTTTATAGTTGCTCCCTGAGGACCACTGAGTATTTCTACTCTTTCCACTTCTCATCTCTGTTGACTGCATCCCGCCAAGGCTGGGTGGCAGCCAAGAATGTGACTATGATGACTAGGACATAGATCGTGTTTTCCCAGCACCCAGTACAGCTCCTGCCTAGTAATAGACTGATCGTAAGCCTTTGATGCGGGGTGAGGAGATAGCTCAAAGGGCTGGAGTGCACGATTTGCATGTGGGAGCCCTGGTTCGATCCCCAGCAAGGTCCTCTGCATTATCCCTAGCACTGAGCCCAGAGTAGCCCCAAGTTCCCAGCTGAGAAGCTAAAGAACATGGAGAATCTGCAGCATACGGTTATTAGAAGTGAACACTTTTATGGTACACTGGCAGCGGCCATCACAGTCCAGTGCTGAAGTCAATCAAGAGTCCCAGCCCTGGGGGCTGGAGAGATAGCAGAGCGAGTAGGGCGTTTTCCTTGCAAGCGGCCGACCCGGGTTCAAATCCCAGCATCCCAGATGGTCCCCTGAGCACGGCCAGGGGTAATTCCTGAGTGCAGAGCCAGGAGTAACCCCTGTGCATCACCAGGTGTGACCCAAAAAGAAAAAAAAAAAGAGTCCCAGCCCTGGGAAAGGGTGAGGAGGCTGGTAGCATGTTCAGATAGAATAGAAAAGGCTTGAACACTGGTGAGAAGTGCATTCTGCTCATAATCTTTCACTGGAAGAAATCCTGGCATGTGGCAAAACTCAGTTCATGTCTTATTATTTCTAAACATGATCATCCATAGCACGATTTTTTCCCCCAAGATTTGACGTTCTAAAAGTCTTTACAATCTCTCTTTAATTCTTATTTTAATGTCAGGATATGCCCAGGCTTCTCTAGACTATGTTGAAGATGAAGAGCTGTTTCGATAACATCCATCAACTATTGGCTATTGCTTTTGCTTAAAGAATCATTTAAGTGAGTCTCCCTTTTCACGGCTTCTGCTGAAGTAGTGCCTTGTAACTTTTAGGACTTTTTTATCGATTGTCTCCATGGAGCAGGAAAAGGAGGAGATTATGAGCAGGTAAGGCATTTCAGCCTTTCAGAAAAAAAAAACTTTAGTAATTAATTCTATTTCTAGATCTCTCCTCACTTGAGTGCCTTTACATCTTGGCGTTTTAGTTTTCTTTTATGTGAGAGCTCACTTCACGTTATAACCATCTGATCGATATTTTGTTTTGCACATAAATGACTTTCTTTAGTAACTTCTTAACAACTTGTAACTTTTATAAACTGACTTTTTTTAAAGGGAGGGTTTATGCATCTGGCAGTGCTCAGGGCTTACTCCTGGCTCTGTTCTCAGGGATCACTTCTGGTAGTGCCTGGGTGGCAGTGACCCTATATGGTGTTGGGGAGCAAACCAAGTTGGCCTTTAGCAGGGCAAGTGTTTGATCACTGTACTCTCTCTCTGGTCCCTATAAATTGCCTTCTTTTTTTTATTTCTTTCTATTTTATATTTATTAATAATTTTTTTATTTTTAATTAGTGAATCACCATGGGGGTACAGTTACAGATTTATACATTTTTGTGCTCATGTTTCCCCCATACAAAGTTTGAGAACCCATCGCTTCACCAGTGCCCATTCTCCACCACCAGTACACCCAACATCCCCCCTACCCTCCCCAATCCCATCTCCCCCCACCCCACCCTGCCACTGTGGTAGGGCGTTTCCTTTTGTTCTCTCTCTCTCATTAGGTATTGTGGTTCACAATAGAGGTGTTGAGTGGCCACTGTGTTCAGTCTCTAGTCCACATTCAGCCCACATCACCCTTCCCCCACATGGCCTCAGACCACATTTTACTTGGTGTTCCCTTCTCTGAGTTGCCCTCTCCCCGGAATGTGAAGCCAGCTTCCAAGCCATGGAGTCAACCTCCTGGTACTTATTTCTACTATTCTTCTATTCTTGGGGTTAGTCTCCTACTCTGTTATTCTATATTCCACAGATGAGTGCAATCTTTCTATGTCTGTCTTTCTCTTTCTGACTCATTTCACTTAGCATGATACTTTCCATGCCGATTCACTTATATGCAAAATTCATGACCTCCTTTTTTCTAACAGCTGCATAGTATTCCATTGTATAGATGTACCAAAGTTTCTTCAACCAGTCATCTGTTCTAGGGCACTCGGGTTTTTTCCAGATTCTGGCTATTGTAAACAGTGCTCCAATGAACATATAAGTGCAGATGTCATTTCGACTATACTTTTTAGCTTCTCTGGGATACATTCCCAGCAGTGGTATTGCTGGGTCAAATGGGAGCTCAATATCTAATTTTTTGAGAACAGTCCATATTGTTTTCCAAAAGGGCTGAACCAGTCGGCATTCCCACCAGCAGTGTAGAAGGGTCCCTTTCTCCCCACATCCTCTCCAACAACGGTTGCTTTTGTTCTTTTGGTTGTGTGCTAGTCTCTGTGGTGTGAGGTGGTATCTCATGGGTTGTTTTGATCTGCATCTCCCTGATGATTAGTGATGTAGAGCATATAAGTTGCCTTCTTAAGTAACTGTTTTATGAAGATTATGTGAGAAAGTGTCTTGTAAAGATTATACATCATAAAAGTCCTCATAAAAATTATTATATGCAAATATTTTTGTCTGCATAATTCACATTTGCAATTGCTTTTTCACTCCCAAAATTATAGACTGCTTAACAGAGATTCTGCTTTTTGGGACTCAAGAACCTCAGGAATAATTTAGATGGCTTGAAATAGGGGGCCAGGGTAGGAGGGAAAACTATATCGCTCGAAGGTTATTTAATTTATTTTTCATTTCCATGGCAGAGCCTGGCAAGCTACCCATGGCGTATTCGATATGCCAAAAACAGTAACAAGTCTCACAATGGAGATGTTACTGGTGCCCGCTCAAGCAAATCAATGAACAATGGGATGACAGTACTACAGTGCTACAGTGCTTCATTTCCATATGATAGAACTGTATTTATATAGTAAATACAGTAAATAAGTATATAAGTAAATACACTTTGATTTATATAGTACATAAGCTCCTTTTCCTCAAAAACTTTCATTGCGGTCTCGTGCATAACAACAGTTTTGTTATTCATGCCCTAGTCTTATAATATTGCTGGACCTCAATCACCACCAAAGTTTGGGACCCCTCGACTGCTGCCCCTAGATCCCTTCTGGCCTCCACCACCCTGGAGCCCCCCCCACTCTTTCTCTCAGCAGAATCTCGGGGTTTGTGTACATTGGCCATTGTCTATTCCCTAGCCTTGTTTCTTTATACCGCACATCGGAGTGAGCTCATCTGCTATTTGTCCTTCTCCTTCTGACTCACCTCTTCTATTTGCTTTAGCCTTAAACCTGGGGAGCCCGTCCGCACTTACATTCTCTGAGCACAATGCCGGAAGTGGAGGCAGTAACTCTCCCAAGGTGATGAGGAAGCAACAAAAACAAGACACGATGATTTGGAAAGCGTCCGGCTGAATTTATCATTAGTGCATTCTGCCGTGGCGGGTCTTCAAATTCCCCCTCCTTCCCATCTAGAGATCTTGGACTCAGTCTTTCCCCATCCGTGGCCTTAGGTATTGCTTCCCCCACTGCCCTACCTGTTGCAAGACCCCCCCCCCAAAAAAAATGTCCTGCACTCATCGATAAACTGAGAGAATAATCACAGGTCAGAGGAAGTGGGCCAATTCTGAGTTGTGTTTTTTAAAAAATAGCAAAAAGAAAGATTGATGAAAACACTGTTGACAAGATGAGACTCTATCTCCCTGTATTAAAGGAATCCTTCTGACTCTCAAGACCTTTCTCAAACGGCCAGGGAGAAGGGTCGAGAAGAGCCTCACCCTCCTCCCAGACAAGCAAATGTTAGCTCTTCTAATGCAATCTAAAGTTCAAAGGATAATCAGGTGGCAGACATCTGGGACACAGCAGCAAGAGCTCCGTACACATTTCCGGGAATGAAACTCCCTTAAGCTCTTGAGAAGGCAAGGAGCCGGGTGTGCTGTGGCCTCGTGGGCTCGCTGCTGTTTCAAACACCGCAGAGGAGAGCCTTCCTCGTGCTCCAGGATAAAATGTCCCAGACTCTTAACCCTTTGGGCTTCTGATAGGGGGTGCTTGGGACTTAGTACTCCAATCCTGGCTGGTGTGGTCAGTTCTGACGAGAGCTTTTCAGACAGGGAAAAACAGGCCCGACTGAGCAGGTTCTCCACCCTCCTTGACTGCAGGGATCCTGTGTCCAGCGACTTCAACTTCTTTCTGCCTCTGTTCTCTCATTTAATGTTATGTATATTCTGTGCAAAAGAATGGAAAGAGGGCAAGAGGCTCTAAATGACTTAGCAGAGGAATTTCCCTGTGACTCGCATGCCAACCCATTCATGTCACTGTGCCTTCATTTTGAAACTCCCTCCACCCTCCCTCCGCCCCCCCCCCAATGGACAGGATTGCCTACCGTGATCCTAGAGGGATGAGACAATCTGACATCGATCAATTGGGTTAGAAAAGAAGTCATAACTCTCTTGCACATTGTTTGTAGGCCCTGATTTTGCAGAGGCATAAAATAAGTTAAAACTTGAATTTATAATTAAAAAAAAAAACACAAGGGGCTGGAGCGATAGTATAGCGGTTAGGGTGTTTGCCTTGCATGCGGCCGACCTGGGTTCAATTCCCAGCAGCCCATACGGTCCCCTGAGTACTGCCAGGAGTAACTCTTGAATGCAGAGCCAGGAGTAACCCCTGTGCATCTCCAGGTGTGACCCAAAAAGAAAAAAAAAATCACAAGAAAAAATGCACACATAACTTGCTTCCTGTTTCCATTTGCCTTCAGGATAGACAGCAGAGTTTTCAATGTTACAAGGGATAAATGCCTGGAAAACAAACCATCATGGGACTGGAGCGGTAGTACAGTGGGTGTTTGCCTTGCATGTGGTCAACCCGGATTTGATCCCCGACATCCCATATGTTCTCCTGAGCCTGTCCAAGAGTGATTCCTGAGCACAAAGCCAGGAGTAAGCCTGAGCACACCTTTTTGTGATCCCAAAACAAACAAAAAATTGAAAAAAAAAGTACCATCCAGGTGACCCAATGACCTAATAATCTCAAGGCCCTCTTCTTCTCTTATGCTTTTTTTTTTCACTGTCATCCCATTGTTCATCAATTTACTTGAGCGGGCACCAGTAACGTCTCTATTCCTCCCAGCCCTGAGATTTTAGCAGCCTCTCCTTACTTGTCTTTAAAAAAAAAATTGGACCATATCTGTTCAGAATACAGGGCTTACTCCTGGTTCTGTACTCAGAGATCACTCCTGGAAAGCTTGGGAGACCTTCTGGGGTTCTGGCAATCAACCCGGGTCAGCCACAAGCAAGGCAAAAGCCCTACCTGGCGTAAAATTGCTCTGCTGTTCACACGATACTATCTCTCTGTCCCTCAGGTCCTCCTCTCTGTATCCCCAAACCCACTTTTTGTTTTTGACAAGAACTAGACAAGATAGAAATGTCCACCTGGCTCTGAAATAAAGGCATGAGGAAGGAGATCAGATCATTGTGCTTTAGACGGTCTCTCCCTTCTTGTGGAAGCCAGTGTGATAGTGTTTGGTTTTTGGGTGTACTGGGCAGTGGGCCCATGTTGGGCCTCAATGACTTTTATATCAAACAAGAAAACAGCTAATGATGCTCCTGCAATATCTCATGTGAAGTTTAGGGCCTAATTAACTGTTGCTAATAAAAATTTAGCATAATTACAGACTCCCTTAAAATCTGCTCAGTTGCATTATTAAGAAGACCCCATTTGTTGTTGTTGTTCTTGGCTGAAAACAGTGCACATTTATTATCTTTCAGTTCTGGAGGTGAAAAACAAATAGGTCCCAGAGAAATCTAAGTATTGGCGGGAATGCATTCGTTTCTCGAGACTCTAGGAGCGAATTTGTTTCCTAGTCTTTGTTTGTTTGGGCCACACCCAACTGTGCTTGGGTGTGGCTCTGGCTTGGGGATCAATTCTGGTGGGCTTGGAGGACCATAAAGGATGTTAGGAATCAAACTCAGGTTTATCCCTTGCAAGGCAAGTGCCCCACCTGCTGTACTATTTCTCCTGCCCATGTTGACTTGTTTTTTTTCCACTTCTTCAAGCTCGTGCATTTCTCAGCTCATCTTTCTCCATCTTGAAGTTCCTTCCATCTCATTCATCTTTCTCTCTCCCTCTTCCAGTTCTCGTTCTCCCTCTTTCCCTTTGTATGTAGTTGCAGTGACCAAGGTTGCATATGTACATGTGTTACTCACACATTGGGTTGTGGTGCTCGCGGGCTTGCAGTGCTAACACACTTAGCCTTAATGCTTGCTGGAAGGTTGCAGTGCTAACACACTTAGCCTTAATGCTTGCTGGAAGGTTGAACTTCTTTAACTGTTGTGCTTGTACACACTCTTTTTGTGACTCACATCCTTTAGCTGTGGTGCTTATACACACCTGGCTGCAGTGTAGCCAGAAATCACTTGTGGCTCTGGGGAATCACACAGAGCTGAGCTGCCAGGATCTTGCTTAGCATAATTGGTGGCACCAGAGATCTAAGTTGTGACCCAGGTTTGCAACTCAACTGATTACTTGAGTCACTGAGCCATCTCCCCCTTCCTCCTCTTCCATTTTCAAAGATGTTGTTTTGCTACTAGACTCACCCAGTAATTTACTTAAACTTTTCTTTTCTTTTTTCTTGCATTAAAAATCTGTGTAGATACCAGGGAGACAGCTCAATAGTCTGGAGTGCATCCCTGACATGCACAAGGCCCCAAATTTGATCCCCAGCATCTGATGGCCTCCCAGTACCATCTACCCAGTCCATAGTGTTCCCAGGAATTGTCCACATGTCCTCAAGCAATGCTTGGGAGGCCTCTCCAAATAATGTTTGTAGTTGTAAAATTAGTATAATATACACTGACACTGTAGTACTGTCATCCTGCTGTTCATCAATTTTCTCAAGCAGGCACAGTAACGTCTCCACTGTGAGACTTGTTACTATTTTTGGCATATTGATTACGCCATCGGTAGCTTACCAGGCTCTGCCGTATAATATGCAATACAGTAAAATATACATATATATATATGCTAGGTTCCAAAGACCACCAGAACCTAGCTACAGCCATGCTGGAGGCTCCTCTCCACACATTCGGACAGGCCTCATGCATGAAGGTACCGGCAGAGGAACCCAGGTGTGTGTAATCCCATCAACGGCCAACATGCAGAGAGAGACTTAAAAGCAAGCTCTCAAAAGCGATATCTTTAGCCTACTTCTCCCTCTGGGAGAAACTGGCAATCCTCTGAGAGTTTCCTGCCCACATGGGACAGCCTTGCAAGCTTCCCATGGTATATTCATATGCAAAATCCAGTAACAAGCTGGATCTCATTCCCCTGACCCTGAAGAGCCCCCAGTGCTACATCGCTGGGAGGGCCAAGTTGAGAGAGACTTCTAAGATCTCAGGGAAAGGACGAAATGAGATGTTACTGAGCCCACCCGAGAAATCGGTGATTAACGAGATTTCGTGATTTGTGATATATATACATATGGCATTTGAACTGCCTTTTAAAAAATGTCCTTTTTTCTGCAGAAAAAAAAAAGTCCATATTTTTCATACCCAGCAATGTTCAGGCTTTACCCTTGGCTCTGTGGTGAGGGCTGAAATACGGTGGCAATGGTCGGGGGACCATAAATGATCCTGGGGTCAAACTAGGTGAACCCCATTCAATGTAAAATCTTTAAACCCTGTACTATCTCTCAGGCTTCTTAAAATGGCTTCTAAGGGGGGCCAGAGTGATAGTATAGCAAGCAGGGCATTTGCTCGGCATGCAGCTGACCAGGCTTCGACCCAGTACCTACGTGGTCCCCCGAGCACTGCCAGGTGTGATTCCTGAGTGCAGAGATTGGAGTAAACTCTTAGCATAGATGTGGTCCAGAAACAAACAAAAATTTTTTTTAAGTAGTGTCAAATATATTTACATTTTGGGGTTTCCTTTGTGTTAAAAAGCACATTCAAGTCCCTCTAAAATAAACTTGGACCTTTAAAACACACTTCTACTAACTTTTGTCTCAAAATAGAGAAACCAATGCTAAAATTACAAATTTTTGAGAAATGTTTATATATCAAAACCTGTGGGAGAATGTAAAGCCTTAAGTATGTCTCATAGAAAATAAGAGTAATGAAAAAACCAATGAGCCAGTCATTCATCATTAGAGCCTCTGACAAAAACACAAGAGAAAAAAGGAAGTGGAATAAAAAATAGAAACAGAAATAATATAACTATTGCAGTTTTGATCAATATTAAAAGTGTTTATTTTATTTCATTTTAGTTTAGTCTCTTCCTTGTTGTTGCATCCCGGTGACCAGGATTTCTTACTTTGGTTCTGGCACAGGCTGAGGTGCTAGGATGCTAAACAGTAGAGCCATTGACATTGAACTCAGAACGTTGGTGGTGCCTAGGATCAAATTTGCAGACTCGTGCCTTCAAGGCTGCTCTACAAGAGTTATCCCTAGGTCTGACAAAATTAGTTATTTTATTTGGTTTTGGGGCCATACCTGATGGTGTTTGGGTGCTACTTCCAACTCAGTGCTCAGAGGTTGCTCCTGGCAGTGCTCAAAGGGACACAAAGCATCAGGGATTGAACTTGGGTCTCCTACCTGCAAAGTGAGTGCTCTGCCCCATGATCCAGCTCTCTGGCTCAAACAGTTATTTTCAAGGAACAAAAAATATTCAAATATTTGGCAATTCTTACAACGGAAAAAGAGGGAAAATAAATCCTTAGGGAAAAAAAAGCTAAAGTTTCAGAGGTTATTTTAAAAATAAGATAAGTTATAAATGACTTATAAATTTTATGCCATCATCTTTGAAAATACTGATAAAATGAATGTTTTTCTAGAAAAATATAAATCTCCATATTGACTTAAGAGAAATAAAAGGTGGAAAATGAAATAATTCAATAACCATAAAATTGTATAGGTAATCAAAATCTTGGGGTTTTTTTGGTCTTAGCCCACACCTGTTGTTGCTCAGGGCTTGCTCCTGGCTCTGTGCTCAGGGATCACTCCTGGCAGTGCTTGGGAGACCAAATGAGGTGTGGGGGATCAAACCTGGGTCAGTTACATGCAAGGCAAGTGCCCTGCCCACTGTACTATCACTCCAGCCCAAAAATCTATTCTTTACCTAACACCATGCACAAAAGTCAGATAAAAATGGATTAAAGACCTCAACATCAGACCAGAATCCATAAGGTATATTGAAGAAAAGGTTGGCAAAACTCTCCACGATACTGAAGCAAAAGGTATTTTCAAAGATGAAATGCCACTGACCGAGCAAGTGGAAGCAAAGATAAACAAATGGGACTATCTTAAACTAAGAAGCTTCAGTGCAGAAACAGCAAAGAAACAGTGACCAGGATACAAAGACAGCCTATGGAATGGGAAAGGATATTCATCCAATATCCTTCTGATAAGGGGTTATATCAAAGATATACAAGGCACTGGTTGAACTCTACAAGGAAAAAAAATTCAATCCCATAAGAAAATAGGGTGATGAAATGAACAGAAACTTTCTCAAAGAAGAAATTTAAATGGCCAAAAGACACATGAAAAAATGCTCTTCATCACTAATCATCAGGGAAATGCAGATCAAAACAACAATGACATCATTTCACACCACAGAGACTGGCACACATCCAAAAGTAACCAGTGTTGAGGTGGATGTGGGGTGAAAAGCACTCTCCTTTACTGTTGGTGGGAATGTTGACTGGTCTGGCCTTTTTGGAAAATAATGTGGATGTTTCTCAAAAAACTAGAAATTGAGCTCTCATTTGACCCAGCATTAGGACATCTGGGAATATACCCTAGGGGCCCCAAAATACACAGCAGTAACACCATTTGCACTTCTATGTTCATTGCAGGGCTATTAAACATAGCCAGAATCTGGAAACAACCTGAGTTCCCATGAACAGACAAATAGATAAAGAAATTATGGCACATCTACGAATGGAATACTATGCAGCTGTCAGGAAAAATGAAGTCATGAAATTTGTCTATAAATGGATGGACATGGAGAATATCATGCTGAGTGAAATGAGTCAGAAGGAAAGGGACAGATATAGAATGACTGCGTTCATTTGTGGTATATAAAAATATATAGTAGGAGACTAATATCCATGGCCAGGGGTTAGGAGGATTGGTCAGTGGTTGGAACTAACCACAAGTGTGTGTGGGGGGCTGAGGGCAGATAAAACAGAAAAGAGACCAGTATGACAATAATAGCTGGGAATAATCACACTGGACAAGAACTAAGGGTTAAAAGTAGGTAAAGGGATATTCTTGATCACCTTTCAGTAGCAATATTGCAAACCACAATTCCCAAAAGAGAGAGAGAGATAGAGAGAGAGAGGGACAGGAGAAAGGAGGAGAGGGGAGGGGATGGGAGGGGAGTGGAAGGGAGTAGAGGGAGGGAAGGGGAGGGGAGGAATGAAAAACACCTACCATAGAGGCAGGCAGGGGGTGCGGGGTTGAGGGTGGGGGTTGATGGGAGGCAACATGGGGACACTGGTGCTGGGAAATGTATAGTGGTGGAGGGATGGGTTTTGGAGCACTGTACGACTGAAATCCAATCATGAACAGCTTTGTAAGGGTATCTCTCACAGTGATTCAGTTTAAAAGGTTAAAAAAAATTAAAAGAAAGGAAAAAAATCTGTTCTTTAAAAAAGGTTGCATCCCCAAAAATTTAAAGACAAGTTCTACCAAATTTCTAAGAATTACATAAGGGCCCAGGAGATTCTGGCTATAGCACATGCTTTGCATGAAGAACCCCTGGGTTCAATTCCTGACATCGTGTGTTCCCCTGAGCACCTCAGAAGGTGACCCCCCCAAGCCCTGAGTCAGAGAGTAACCCACAGAGAACTGCTAGCTCTGACCCCAAACCCAAACAAACAAAACTTTAAAACAAAACATACAATTTAGACAAATTATTCCAGGGGGAAAACTGTCACTGCCACTGCCATCTTGTTGCTCATCGATTTGCTCGAGTGGGCACCAATAATGTCTCCATTGTGAGACTTGTTACTATTTTTGGCATATTGAATATGCCACAGGTACCTTGCCAGGCTCTGCTGTGAGGGTGAGATATTCTTGGTAGCTTGCTGGGCTCTCTGAGAGGGACGGAGGAATCAAACCCAGGTCGGCCGCGTGCAAGGCAAACACTCTACCCGCTGTGCTATTGCCCCAGCCCCCTGGGGAAAAACGTAGGGAAAAAAATAAATTTTAACTTTTTATTCAAACAAAGATAGAATTAAAAATGACTATAAAGTCAAGTAGATATCCTAAACAATATACTATAGAATGAAGATACCTATCTATCTACATGTGTGGATATACATTTATGTACATATATATAAAATCTCATTAACTCATACTATTTAGTATCATTTAATCCCATGAATATAAGGCTATTGTAATGTTAGAAAGTGGATTTATGTAATTTTCCACTTTTGACAAATGGAGTCATTGACAGGATGTACTTTTAAAATTTCCCCAAATTCAATTCCTATTTCTGACTAACGGTAGAATCCTCAAATTGAAATAGGAGAAGAAAATGCCTTTAATGAGAGAAATGGTATCTTCCAGAAATTCAAAGCGAGCAAGGAAACTTTGGGCAGAACATCAGCTGAATTCCCGCTGAAATCAGTATAAGGACAGATGCCTGACCCAGCTCAGCTATTTTGTATTGCACTGAAGCTTAAACCCCAGATAAAAACAATGTCACAAATTTTGGAGGAAAGTAACAAAACTATCTTTATGTGAGCCCTATTGATACAAATTCCCTTTGTCACTTGCAAAAATTAGTGTTTGACTAGGAAGTCCAAGATAATGAAAACTATTACCATTAATAAGAAAGGTCAGAAACTTGATGAGATTTGAAATCATTGTGTAAAAATCCGATTTCCTGGTGGCGGTTAAAACCCAATGATAGAGAAAAAGGGAGTCCTTTTCATGATAGCAATGAAAAGGGTAAAATTCTTAGAAGACTATTGAAGAAGAAATGTGCAATATCCATAAGAAAAATAAAACAGTGGATTGACAGACTTGCTTTGTTAGTAACAAGAAAGATTTAATATTACAACATACTTAACTTCTGTCTATAATCTAAATGCCATTCTACCTAAGATCAACAAAATACAAATTTAATAACGTTGATATAGAACCACTGGAGTGATAGCACAGCAGGTAGGGCATTTGCCTTGTATACTGGGGAGATTGTTGGTGGGGAGTGTGCACTGGTGGAGGGATGGGTGTTTGATCATTGTGTGATTGTAACCCAAACATGAAAGCTTGTAACTATCTCGTGGTGATTCAATAATTTTTCTTAATAAAAGAAAGACCCTGAAGTGTTGACTTGGGGAAACACACACACACACACACACACACACACACACACACACACACACACACGTGCGTGCGCGCTTCTAAAAAGCCCACCAGTCTCAGGGGTATGTTTTTTCTTGAGAGCATTTTTTTTGAGGGGTGGTGGGATGGATACTGGGATCGCACTCAAGGAATCCAGGACCTCCCATATGCAAAGCTACCAGAAGTTTTCATAACAAAACTCACACTGCCTGGTCCCAACCCAATTCCCCTGGCCTAGTCACCTGGCTCCTTCCTCCCAGTTATTCATAGCTGTTGGACTCAAGAGACAACACTAGGCATGTACATAAACTCACGGCTGTGGAGTCTGACCACTACTCTGGACCTTGATTTGCTTTAAAAAAATTTTTTTAACTGAATCACAGTGATATACCCAAGGTTGTTCATTATCTGGTTTCAGTCATATAATGTTCCAACACCCGTCCCTTCACTGGTGTACCTTTCCCACCACCAGTGGTCCCAGTTTTCCTCCCTGAAGCTTGTTTTTTTCATTTAGTCATGCCACCTGAAATTTATCTCCTGTATCAATTCATATAACACTCACACATTCTTTCTGATGGCAGAAAAGTGCCCCTGTTTTTGGAATACTATTGAGGTAACTCTGCTCATGTCCGTAAGCTTCTTTTCTACCTTCTGCTGTTTCAAACAGCATTATCATACATATCATTGAGTCTGTGCAAGTATACAAGATAAATTATTTTTAAGTGGCAGCGCTGCATCATAAGATATGTGCATTTTAAGTTAATAGATGCTTCTTTTTCCCAACACAGTATCCTGTTCAATCTGTTTTCAGTATAAGGGTGATATAAATATTGTTCACTGCTGAACCAACAGATGTGCCATCATTCCATTTATTTTCTTGTGCCAATTTTTGTTTTACCTGGAGTTAAATATATATTCATATTTTCCTTTGCTTAGTAGTCTTTGGACTTACGGTTACGTTTTCCTATGCAATCACAGGGGAAAAAATGCCGACTCTCGCTACAAATATATATATTTTTTATATTGTCAAATGTGTCCCAACATACCTGTACTTTTAGTTCCTCTTGAGTGGCCACCTTTTTGCTCAATCAGAACCCTCTCTGGCTTCATTTCTCCAGATAATCGATCTCTCCTCTTCTGCAGGAGTTCGTGAGAGTGACAGCCCTGAGTTTGAATTCAAGGTATGAACTTGCTGCTGCAGAGCCTTTTAAACACTCTTCTTGTGCCTGGTTCCACAACCATAGCCTGGTTCGCAAAGAACCTGGCACTTCAACACTCAGCTTTCCTCGGCTTTGCCGTCATTTTCCCTTGCTCCCCAGTTTTCCAGCTTTAGATAATGTGACGTAGGGGTTAAACATTACCAGATGGAGCTGGTGAGAGCCCTAAGCTCAATCATATGTGGTTGAAAAGCAGAATTAAAGGAGAAAGGTAGAACCAGAAAGAGACCCGTATGGACTAAGGATGACATACATGGAAACCAGAGATGAACCAGCAAGAGAACAGTGTGAGTCTGGGACATAGAAATTCAGAGAACCTGGGGCTGGAGCGATAGCACAGTGGGTAGGGCATTTGCCTTGCAGGCGGCCGACCCGCGTTCGATTCCCAGAATCCCATATGGTCCACTGAGCTCCGCCAGGGGTAATTCCTGAGTGCAGAGCCAGGAGTAACCCCTGTGCATTGCTGGGTGTGACCCAAAAAGCAAGAGGAAAAAAAAAGAAATTCAGAGAATCCAAAACCACCTTCAGAATGCTTTTTAATAAATACCTATAACTTCATAATCATCTGGAGTTTTATCTGCTCAATTTACATGCAAAATTTAAGAACCCACTCGGGAGGTTAACTGGTTTTGTAGTAACAAAACCACAGTTAGCAAAATCTGAAATGATCAATTAATGAATCGCATACAAAGGTATGGGTTGGCTGCAAGAGAACCACAAGGGACATCAAATACAAGAAGTCAGTATCATAGCTGTGATTCCCCATAACCCCATGCTGAGGGGAAAGAAAGTCATGGGGATCCATCAGAGATGAGGAAAGGGAGAAAACTGTTCAAGGGCGTGACAGCTACCTTTGAGATGGTCCTGCCATGAGGCAACCAAAGCACCTCATCACCCCTCTCATTCTTCCTCCCTCCCATCACCTAGAGGTGGAGGGAGGCTTCCCCAGATAGGACTCAGCAAGGAGCTAGAGGGCAAGGAAACCCACCAATGGCCCTAACATGCATGTCCATTGGACAGGTAGCGAAAAAGGGTGTGTGGGACTGGAGCACCTATCTGGCACAGTGCTAGAGCAACTCTTATTTTATATTGACTATTTTTAAAACTGGAGGTTTGCTGTCTTAGCTTTAAATGGGATGACTGGTAGAATGCCCAAAAGAAAAGAGAAGAGAGTGAGAAAGAGAAAGAGTGCACATGAGATTGAGCGAGCGTGCGTGAGAGAGTGGGAGAGAGTGTGGAAGAAGAAGAAGAAGAAGAAGAAGAAGAAGAAGAAGAAGAAGAAGAAGAAGAAGAAGAAGAAGAAGAAGAAGAAGAAGAAGAAGAAGAAGAAGAAGAAGAAGAAGAAGAAGAAGAAGAAGAGGAAGAGGAAGAGGAAGAGGAAGAAGAAGAAGAAGAAGAAGAAGAAGAAGAAGAGGAAGAAGAAGAAGAAGAAGAAGAAGAAGAAGAAGAAGAAGAAGAAGAAGAAGGGTATTTTGTTTGTTTGGTGAGTGTGCGTGCTGACTCTGTCAGGGCTTACTCCTGACTCTGCTCAGGGAATCAAATGTGGTGCTAGGGCTCGACCCTGGGTCAGCTGCATGCATAGTAAGACCCTACCCTCTGCTCTATCTCCCCGGCCCTATTGTTAGGTATTTTGTGATATTTTTGTTTGAATTTTTAAAGTTTGTCAATTTTTTTAATTTATAATTTAGACACTGTCATTTACAAAACCGTTGAGAGCAAAGTCTTGGGAATTCAATGTTCCAGTTCCAAACCCACCACCCCTGTCAGCACCACTCCATCAAAGGCCCAAGGTTATCTCCCTCTCCCCTCGCTGCCTCCTTAGCAGACTTTTAAAAACTTACAGTTTGGATCACATGTTTGCTTAGAGTTTTGATGTACATAGGCATCTGGCCTCTATATAACCAATATGTCCAAAATCCTTACACAAAGCTCTTGTGGTATCACCGGTCCATCTCTTCATTTCCTACCACCATTTCCCTTTTCTTTTGGTATTCCCATTTCTATAATCCAGAGCTAAGTATTTGCCACATTTGATAATTTCCAGTTCAATATTTTGTCACTCTGTATGCCACAGATAGCTGAGAACATCCAGTATTTGTCCTCCCTTCTCTTCAAGTTCCAATTGTTTTCTTAACAGCACTCACGTGTCTAAGGGACATCTCCAACATTGTAGCACTGTCGCACTGTCGTCCCATTGTTCATCGATTTGCTCTAGCAGGTACCAGTAATGTCTCCTTTGTGAGACTTGTTGTTACTGTTTTTGGCAGAACGAATATGTCACGGGTAGCTTGCCAGGCTCTGCCATGCGGGCGGGATACTCTCGGTAGCTTGCTGGACTCTGTGAGAAGGATGGAGGGATGGAACCCAGGTCAGCCGCATGCAAAGCAAACAACCTACCCACTGTGCTATCACTCCAGTCCATCTCCAATATGATGTGCAGGAAATAAAATCCTGATTTCCATTGTTGTTGTTCTTGTTGTTGTTGTTTGGGGGGAGGGGGCACACCTACACCTGGCAGTGCTGAGGGCTTCCTCCAAGCTCTGCACTCAGAGATCACCCCTGACAGGCTCAGGGGACTGTAGCGGGTGCTGGGGATTGAACCCAGATCAGCCGCATGCAAGGCAAGCACATTACCACCGTACTATCTCTCAGGTCCCTGGATTTCCTGATATCTATTTTCAAATGGAGGCAGCCTTGACAGCTTCCCCAGAATGAGGAATGACACAATCAGTTGCTTTGTTGTTCAAGTTCAAACTTAAGAGTCACCATAGATACTCTTGTTTTGCTCACTCTTTACAGACAAGAGTAAGTGGCTTACTCTATGTAATAGTGAAAATCTGTTTATTCTAGTCTCAGGACTATACCTTGAGTTCTTTTTTTTTCTATTATGGTTTTAGGGATCAAAGCCCAGGCCTCTTACAGTCCAGATAAGTGTTCTGCTGCTAATTCCCTGCCCCAAACATGCCACTTTTCTTGGTCTTCCCAGTCATCATCTACGCTCATGTTCTCCCTTCTCTCATCCCAGTTACTCATTTAAAATAGCTTCTAATTGGTTTCTCTATTTCAACTATTGCTCTCCTGTAATTTATTCTTCACACATCAGCCAGAATAATCCTAGCTAAAATCGTAAGCAGATAACATTCCTAGGCCAAAAATACTCTCTCATTCCCTTGCTGAAAATGCATCCCATTGATCGAGGGAAATTCTTGAATAAAGTTTTTAATTTGGAAAATAAAAATCCAACTGCTCTTCCTGAAGATTTTTGGTCTGCTGCTCCAACTTCTTAAGTGAATTCAAATGTAGCCTTGTGTTTTATGTTATTTTTGGTGTTTTGTCTGTCTTCTGGAGCCAGGGATAAAACTAGAGCCTCACATATGCAAGACAAATGCTGTAACACTGACTTACATCCCCGGCCCATTTTTCTGCTACTGTTTTTTAGAGACCCCTGGTAACAGCCTTCAAACAATGCCTATTAGTAGTTGGTCTATAAATACTATTACCAAGTAGCAGAATCTGCTACCTTAAATGTTTTGGTAGGAGTTCAGGACAATGTCACCCCAAAATAGGCCCCTTTGGTATATTGGTTATTTTCAGTTGTAGGCACTTGAAAAATAGCACATGCAGGCAAAGGTTTACTTCGGATTTGAATTCCCCTTCACTCTCTAAAGTTAAGTAATTCCAATGGAGCTCAGTCATAAATACATAAAACCTCTTTCTGGGAATCTCAGCAACCAAGGAAGATGGACTCATCCCAAGAGAGCAGGCTAAAGAAAACACCCCACCAGGACTCACTTCTTCACAAGCTATCCTAGCCCCCCACCCATACATTTTTCTAGAGTCATTCATCTTCCCCAAACATCACTGACCCCCTCCTCTAACCTTATTAGAATCTTTTTAAATCCTCATTTTAAGCCACCTCAGAGTAGCTATTTAAATCCTGGCTAGCACCCATGAATGCATGCGGTGTGCATGTGAATAAATTTATACTCTGCGTTTCTCTTGTTAGTCTGTCTTTTATTACAGATATCTCAGCTAAGAACTTGGAACTATAGAAATCGAGTTGGTTTCCCTCCACAGCCACTTTCAGCCTTGGGTCAGAGGACTCAGCTGTGTGTTCTGTACCCTTTCCCAGAGCCTCTCCTGTGTTTAGTCCTCAGCCACCCACCCAGGAGAAAGTTAGCTTGATAAAGCATCTTTTCATGGAAAGCCTTCCCACCCCTGTGTTATTTCTGTAGTCTCTTAAGGTCCACCATGCCCTCTAAGTAAATGATTTTGCACTGCACAACTGGTTTTAGGGACTGCTTTAAACAAGAGTGTCAAAGGTAAAGAAGTATCAAGTACAAATTCTGCTCATCATCATCATCATCACCATCCCATTGATGGTCGAGGTTTTCGAGCAGTCTCAGTAACGTCTCCATTCATCCTAGCCCTGAGATTTTAAAAGCCTCTCTTTACTCGTCCTTCCCAACTGTGCCACATTGGAGGCTCTTTCAGGGACAGAGGATGAGACCCATCATTGTTACTGGTTTGGACATATGAATATGCCCCGGGGAGCTTGCTAGGTTATCCCCACAAATTCTGCTCAGAAATATAATTTTGCATTCTCCTGATCTGCTTACTGACCCTCCCAGTTTCAGCTCTTTGGTAAGATTAAATATATGTCTAGCTATCAAGTCCAGACAGTGATGGAGAGAACTGTCTAGAACAATTCTATTGACAATGCATCTTTATATATTTATAGTTTTTTATTATTACTTGGTGACATATGTGAATCAGAATAGAGCAATTGGATTTCATGAATATTTGGGTGGTCAAGTTCTAAAAAATAGAGCTAGGGCTCTAATTTCAACCAACTTATTCTTTTGTTCAGTTTATTTTCCAGTTAATCTGTTTTGTTGCTGAGCCAGTTGTTCCCCAATTCTGCAATTAAATTGATTAACCATCCTTTTATTGATCTTCAAATTATGTTTTAATGTATCTGTAATCATAGAACAGGAGTTTAAAGCCCTGTTTTATTTGGATTTAAAATATTTTAATCCATGTTGGTTGAATTAATACTAGCTAATGATTTAACAAGTTAATATTCAATGACTAATGTCTAGACCTTGAAGGAATTAAAAGTAAGGAAGATCAAAGCAATCTGAAATAGGGAAAGTTTTAATAACCCTTGGGAGTTTTTGTTTAAATGGTACAAGTTTCTAGAATGATGAAAAAGTTTTGAAAACGTCTAGTGCTGTTAGTCGCACTTTATAAATGAACTTAATTGTACTCTTTAAGTGGCTAAAGTGGTAGCCTTTATGTTATATATATTTTACTGCAATAAAATCTTTATTTCTAACATCCATACTCATTATTAGAAAAAATATTGAGGCTCCTTAAAATTTTATAAACTAGACCCAAAAATTCACAATGTCACCAAGAGACTCTAAAATGAGTTATTTTACCTTCTCCCCCAATCTTCAATTTCAGGAGCCCAGCTGGCCTCTGGAACATAATAGGGCTTAAGCAAGTACTTATTAAATGGAATTTTGAATGGGTATATTGATAATGAAACAAGCCCAGATTCATTATCTACCACTGACTAGATATTGAAACAGATCTCCTTGTATCAGAGGACTCAGCTCTGTCGTTAGTGTCATTATCCTGCTCACTCTTCTGTGTAAGAACCTTGAATTCTCCAGAAGACCACTGTTTCTGATTCTTCAATCAGCCTTCTCTCCTGTTTCTTGAAACATTGCTTCAAATTCTTACTTTCCTCTCTTAAGTCACTGTTGTCAGTCTCAGGTCCAGATACGGATAGGAGCTCACGGTAAAAATTCATATACAGTCGGCCAGTCCCCTCTGGTAGCTATACCCTGATGTATTTGGAGTTATGGGCTGGAGCAATAGCACAGAAAGTAGGGCATTTACCTTGTATGCAGCTGACCCGGGTCCGATTCCTCCCTCCTTCTCAGAGAGCCCAGCAAACTACCGAGAGTATCCTGCCTGCACGGCAGAGCTGGCAAGCTACCCGTGGCATATTCGATATGCCAAAAACAGTAACAAGTCTCACAATGGAGACGTTACTGGTGCCCGCTAGAGCAAACTGATGAACAAGGGGACAACAGTACGACAGTGCTATTTGGGGTTATACCGTATTGTATCTGGTACACGCCTGTGAAGTCTTTTCTTATCTTGACATTTGCCATATCATATAGCAGGCTGTAGGCTGTTCTGTCCTTCCTCACTTAATCTCACTTATTACTGCTCATCTCAGCTGGCTGCTTCTGTCTGGGCTCTATAACCCCAATCTCATCTCAACTGACTTCCAGGTAGTTCTTCCTGCCCTCATTCATACCTAGAGAGAAGTGTGCACACAGCATGGGCAAGGGACGGTGTCTAATCCAGGATGCATTCATTGCAGAGTAATACCCAACTCTCCAGAAAAAGCAAACAAAAGAATGCATGAAATAAAACAACTCCCCACAAAACCCTTTGCTTGTAGCATTGACTAATTTCAGAGATGTATAAACTTCCACTATAGCCAATGCCAAGGTCTCGCTGTGATGCCAATGAGTGTAGAGTCAGGACACACCCTACAGGAACCCCTCATTCTAAAAGAGTCCCACCTGTGCTCATCAGCTCAAACTAGTTCTCTTGGTATTTACACTCACTGTTTGTTCTTCTCCCACATGATGGTTAGTGTTGGTTTAATATGAGGTAAAAGGTGGCAGAAATGGTGGATTGTTATTCTGCAGGTTATACGCCGAAGCTTTCTCTCTTGATCTCATTTTCTCTCTTCCCCCCTCCCCCCCCCCCCGTGATTTTGACTCTAGCTGCTTTGCTGCTGGAGAAAGCCCCTATAGGGAGGAGCCGAGGCTTTCAGCTAAGTGAGTGATTATTCTTGGAAGTCAACCAGTGAATCCTCTTCCAGCTCCTCTGTCTTTGGACTTTGCAGCTCTGATGGCCTTTCTGAACGCGACCTCATGAAAAACCCAGGCCCAGAACTTTTCCACTAAGCTACCTGCAGATTTCAGACTTAGAACCTGAGTGAACTAGTAAACAACTGATATTTTCAGCTACTGAGTATGGGGAGAGGGGGTGTTTATTGTGCTGCAAAGAGAGCTAATATACCACCATCCAGATAAAATAGACAAAAAGGCAAAGTCAATAATCTCAAGAGCATTGATAGACAATAGAATATACCGATAAGGGGGGCTGGAGCGATAGCACAGCGGGTAGGGCATTTGCCTTGCACGCGGCCGACCCGGGTTCAATTCCCAGCATCCCATATGGTCCCCTGAGCACCGCCAACGATAATTCCTGAGTGCAGAGCCAGGAGGAACCCCTGTGCATTGCCAGCTGTGACCCAAAAAGAAAAAAAAAAGAATATACCGATAAGGAAGTGGTAGGTGGAGAGATAGTCCAGTGGGTAGGGTGGTTGCCTTTCAGGCGGCTTCCCCAAGTTCAATCCCGGGCACCTCGTATGGTCCTCCAAGCACTACCAGAAATGATCCTGAACACAGAGCCAGGATTAAGACCTGAACTCTGCCAGATGTGGTGTAAAAACTTACATACCAAAAAAAAAAAAGGAAGTGGACAATTTCTTAGTATATTTTACCTTGTTTTGTTGTTATTTATATAAGTTGACAGAGTTAAAAGTTTGATAATAGTTATGATAAACAGATAGCTGGAAAAACTCCTGAAATTTTATTCTCATAAACTTGTATGTGCCAGTTCTAGCCAGCCCTGATTTTCAAGGGGTTGCCATCTTTTGTGGATGCACAGACCCATATGAACTATTTTTTGAAACCACAGTTGCAAAATATTGGTAGCTTTATATTATATACACCTTCTACTCTACTAACACAATTATAAACTTATTAAGGACAAAATAAAATATTTTAAATAGATTTTGTTCCATTTCCTTGTGATACAAAACTAATTTTTAATGGAAAACACACTTTCCTAAAGTGGGATAAATGTGTCAGCTCTATTGGACCACCACTATTTCCACCGGCAACCTGCCCGAAAGTGAACTCATGCCAAGACTAGATAAAGTGTCGGTTCTGCCATATTCTTGGGGTTTCTTTGTGCTTGCATTATTAAAATTCAATTTCATTCATAGTCTCTCTGCAGGAATATTTTAAAGCAGCTTCTTCAATTTGTAGATTAAAACTAAACACGGAGTCTGTAAAACCAGGCAACTGTATACATGCAATTTGCAGCATTTCACAGTTCTGTGAAGTAGAGTAAATGGAATGGAGGTCATGGTCAATCTCAACTCATTGCAGATTTCCTGTTCTCCCCAGGACACTCGGCATACCACTGGTGACAAACAGCTGAGTGTGTGAGTGAGACGCCATCTCTTGAGTGAGACTCAAGACTCCATCTTGCTCACCACGTTCACATGGTTTATAATCTCTCACTCCCCCCTGGGACTTTGCATTGTATCCTCACACTAAGAACTGTTCCCAGAAACTGTGTTTAATGTGAAGCTACACACCAACCACAGATAAGAGGCAAAAAGCAGGTATCTTATCTCCCACAATAGCACAGAGACCGTGTAAGGTCAATGTTGCACCCTGGTTAAGTTTTACAAAGATTAGGGTCATGCGCCCTAGTGTATGAATCAGAGTCTCAGGACTCTGCATGACCAGCTACCCACCATCCTTCATTGCTTTTGCTTCCTCCCTCCACCAGCCCTTTAGAAACCCCATGCTCCCATCTGAGAGTTAGATGTTTTTGAGCTATTAAGTCCACCCTCTTCTCAGGGGTGGACACCAAAGCAAACCTGTTCTTCACACCAACCCCTGACTATAAAATTTTTTTAATTTAAAACTATAAAATTTTTTTATTGATTGAGATCCTGCAGTTAATAATCCTATTAATGACGGTTTCTTATGCACAGAATTCCCAGCCCTTGTGACTACAGTGTTGGCCTTAGAGCAACCTAACCAAGGTGCTGGAACAATGCTACAGTAGGTAGGACTCATGCCTTGCACCCAGTCAACTAAGTTTGATCACTGGGATCATATGGCTCTCTGAACCTGCCAGAACAATACCTGAGTGCAGAGGCAGGAGTAAGTCTTGAGCACTGCTGGGTGTCCCCCTTCCCACCTCACCCCCCCAAAAAAAAAATAAGAGTAGCTGACCTTGGATTTTGTAGTTGAGCAGTAGACCAAGGGAGAGTGGTAGTATTAAGTCATATATAGAATACCAAAGTTTAACTCTTATCATTATTGTTTGGGGACTACACCTGGGTGTGTTTAGGGACTGCTCCTGACTCTGTGCTCAGGATTGGCCCCAGTGGTGTTTGGGGGCCATACAGTCCCAGGGGGAATCAAAAATGGACCTCCCACATGCAAAGAACATGCTTACCCTTTGAACCAACTCACTTAATTTTTAAATAGAAACAGATTTAGGTTATATATTTTTTTTCCCACATATCAATGAAACATTTTACCCAATCTATGGACCATTGTGTATCTATTTCTATTCCCTTATTAGGTAAGCTTCTGCCCTTTTCAAAGAGGGGAGAGATTGCTGTAAGTTGCGTTCATAGAGCTGCATTCTCTCCGTGATCTCCATGGAACAGAAAGGGATGCCTTAAAAACAAACCCCCAAATCACAGCAGGGGGACCCAACAGTGGGGATGGGGTTAGCAGTTAGCATTGAGTTGCTTTGCTGAGGGTAAAAGTCAAAGAAAAAAAACAGTAAAATAAAGAGAGAAACCATGTGCAGGATTTACCAACCCCCCTGAACCCCTGAAGTTGCCTTTTCTGGGAAAGCTTACAAGAAGAAGAAAGCAGTCACCCAGCATCCTCTGCACATTGCCTCTATAACTCTGTGATTCTCCCCCACCCTCTCAAAAATGCCTTTGAAAAATGATCATTCAAATGCATATTTTTCCTGCATATCATGAGGTGATCTGTCACTTCTTTTGTGTTTTGATCGATGCTTCCCGGTGTTCAGCTGCAGAACATCTCTTTTCAGATATCACAAGCATTGTCACTTCCTGGAGACTCCGGTATGGCTTTAACACAGCGCTGTCTCTGCCCCAGCCATCACCTGCTCTCCCGTGCAGGGACTCACCCTGGGGAAAATTAGAGGTCTGGAGTCTCTGCTGGAGCTGGTCCGCTTAGCTGCATTTAGTTATTACTGTTTACAACAACATCTTTTAAGATCATGTATCCCTAAATTGAGGGGATAGATAGATAGTCCAGTGGGTAGGGTGCTTGCCTTGCCTGTGGTGAGGCTCAATCCTCAGCACCCCATCGGTCCCCTTACTCTGCCAGAAGCAATTTATGAGTGCAGAGTCCTCAGTGACTCTTGAGTATCACCAGGTGGGGTCCTGAACCCCAATATATTTATATATTTATATATACGGGCTGGAGGGATTGTACGGGAGATCACTTGATTGCCTTGAACATAGTCAACCCAGTTGGATCCCTGGCATAGCAAGTGATTCCTCAAGTACTGCCAGGAGTGATCCCTGAGCACAGAGCCAGGAGTAAGTCCTGAACACTTGCAGGTGTGATCCAAAAACCAAATATGTGTGTGTATATTCGCATGTATGTGTATATATACATATACATATATAAACACATACAAAATATACTTGTGTACACATACACAAATATATATATTTTAAACATCCATATACACATACACCCTCCCTCCCTTTATTGTTTTTTGACCAGGGTTTGCACAATAGGCTGCCACGCCCTGGGATCACATCCTGGATTGTGGTGCTGGCGATCACAAACTGCAGCAGTGCCCGGGGTAGACCGTTGGCCTCCTGACTGTAAGGCAGGTGCTCCGCCAGACCCTGCTGCCCTCAGTTTTGATTAGCTTGGAGTTTAAGGTACACCACTGGAAACACTCTATGGAAAAGTGTCTTATTTTTGCTTCAGTTTTATGCTCCCCCTGCTGCTCCCCACCTCATTGGAGTTTTCATCTTGATGACCAAGGGACAAACACACACACACACACACACACACACACACACACATACATGCCTGGCTTTGAAGTCACACATTTGGAGCTGGTTGTGATGCCCACTGAGGTCCGAGTCCCTTTTAGCCACGATGCTGCGTGTTTACTTGCTGGACCTGCACTCTTAGTTGAAGCCCACAGGTTATGGCTATGCTGCTTACTGGGGGTCACACCTGTGCTCACCAGAGATGGCATGTCCTAACTATGGTGTTTCAATTCTTCTTGGTGGAAACGCTTACTGGGGGATGCACTCCTATTTGCTGTGCTCTCACACACCTGGCTGCAGTGCAGCTGGAACTTCTTGTGAATCCACATGCAGTGAGCAGATGGCCACGCTGCCAGCCTCAAACAGTAGAGCTGCCAAGACGTGGCGCATGTGGGATGCTGGGGATTTGAACTTATGAGCATGTATATTCTTGCAAGGCAGGTGCTCCTAGGCACTGTGCTCGTTCTCTGGGACCTGAATCTATATACATCTATATGATTGAAGTCTATGTTTGATGGGGAATTCCAAGAGGGGAAATAAATCACAAGAAAACTCCCATTCTCTTAACCCTAACTGTATTCCAAAGTACTTTTGAAACTTTTCTCTTTGGAGCAACTTGCAGTCCTGGGTGAGGATTATTTTTGTTTACAGCTGCAGGACCTGAGGTCAAGGCGCTGCTTCAGTTGACACAGAGCTGGTGTGTGAGGGGAAATACACACTGACCCAGCAGGTCCTGTGTTATCTGGCAGGAGCGGAAAGGCAAAGCAGATGTTTTCTTCCTGTTTCGTCCCTCCCACCCCATCTGGTCCAGGGTGAACTGCATTGACACTTCTCATTTACTTGGTGCTTGTTCTAAGGAGACAGCCGAATAAAATTAAAGCTCAGGGGCAGACCAGGAAAGCAGGAAGGAGACATGTTCACTAAAGACAGAAACCATGAGGGTGGTTGCTAACACCAAGGACAGGACAGGTTAATTAGAAATCAGTTTGGTTGTAAAGTAGAAAAGACAGGAGGTACTGGAGGACCAGGAAAGAGACAGGAATCAAGACACTTCCAAATTTTTCAGACCATTATTTCACCTTTTTATTGTGTTTTGGGGCAAAGTGGAGAGAGGTGTTTGCTTTTTTCTTTTTAACCATGTAATACTAAAGAAAAAGGATGAACTAACTCTATCTGAGCATAAATTTCTCTTTCACACACACACATAAACACACACTTGATTTAAGATTTCCAAATAACTTATAGAAATAACAGTTAAATTGGGAGAAAACAATAAATATTGTTTTAGTCTATCTGTATTCCAAGCCATGTATGGCACCAACTCCTTCCTCTCTTCCTTCCTTCCTTAACCCTGGCTGTTCAGGCATGACTCCTGGCTCTGTGCTCAGGGATCACTCCTCATGAGGCCTGGGGACCATATGTTGTTTGGGGGGCTGAACCAGAGTTGACTACATACAAGGCAAGTACCTTACCTTCTGTAAGTATCACTCTGGCCCCAACACATGGTTCTGATTTTAAAATGTGTTCTTAAGTAGATACATTCCCAAAGAAGACATATGGATGGCTAATAGACATTTGAGAAAGAAATGTTCATCGTAGTTCATAATCAGGGAATTTCAAATCAAAACAAAATTGAGATATCAACTCATACCATATGAGAATGGCACATATCAAAAAGTCTGGAATCAGCCAGTGTTGACAGGGGTGTTGTAAGGAAGGAACCCTCATCCAGTTGGTGGGACTATCATATGTTTCAGCCTCTATTGGAAGTAATATGGAGGTCTATTAAAAAACAGGAATAGAAATCCCATATGCCCCAGTGATACCCCTTCTTGGCATCTATCCCTAAAATACAACATTAATACAAAAGGATGTATCAACACTTATGTTCATTGAAGTGCTTAGTGCAATAGCCAAAATATGGAAACAACTTAATGCCCATCTATGAATGAATGGATCAAGAATTTGTGGTACATACACACAATGAAATACTATGCAGTCTCTGAGAAAGGACAAAATCATGCAGTTTGTTTTAACATGGAACTAAAAGATGTACTGAGTGAAGTCATACAATAAAGGGACAGATACAGAATGATCTCTCTCATACATAGGACTTAAAGATACAATACATGGTAGCATCAAAGCTCTAAAGGCAAGAATTAATTCACACAAGTAAATGGAAGGGTGTTGACAGAAAGTGGTGTTGGGGGAGGAAGTTGAGCACATTAGTGATAGGTGTGATGTTGGGATTATATATATGGAAAACCAACATTAATAGTATTGTAAGTCATAGAAGTTCAATCAATAAAAAAGGGTTTTTTAAAATCTGTCCTGATCTGTAATCAAAATTGAATTGTATGCCCTCTATTTTAAAAAATTTTGTTAAACCTTGCAACCCTTAACCTAATTAAACATTACTAACTTCCTAGCACTGAATGTAGTAAGACCTTTGACACCTTTGACTAGCACCTGTCACCCTCTAGCTAATTCGGAAGAGTAATATCCTTGTATTGAGACATGTATACAAAGAATTCTTAGTTTGAACCTGTAGGTACTCAAATATCACACTCAGTTTAGTTCTCATTTTACAGATGCTGGAGTATGTTTTTCATGTCCCAATATGCCAGTATTTATTCACTCTGCCAATTCCAGAAATGAACAATCCCTTCACTACCACATAGATGACTTCTTTTGTCCAACTAGCAAACATCTCTACAAGATGAATAATAAAGTAAGCTTAATGTTCTTCTACTGGGCCACTTCACTTAGCCTGTCCCTATGAAAGCTTAATCATCAATATCAGGACTTTCCCTGAAAATCCTGGTTTCGGTCCAAGAGATCCATCCACCTCCTTAAAGATTGCATAGTTCTCCTTACCTATGAAGCCTTGACAAATGTCAAGATTCTCCCCTCAAATCCAACTTGTAGGGTATAAGATCTGAGTCTTAACGTATGGGGTACTAAAATATTTCTGGATATTTCATAAGAACAATATTAAGGGGGGAATGTATAGAACCTCCTTCCTGGGAATTAATTTTAGACAGGCAAGCTCAAATTGATGGAATTCAGGTTTACAAAATGGCAGGGACCAAGACCACACTAATCCTCAGATTACATCCATTAACTTTTTGTGTGCCCTATCTAATTCTCCCCTGTACTAGAAAGTAAATGATACTGACCATACAAGGACAGTTAGCAACTCTGCATAGATAACTCTTCCTCTTCTGACAGCAGGCCATGAACCTGATGCCACCAGTAACCCCACACATCCAAAGTCAAAAGAAAGCATGATGACTTTGGATGCCCTTGACAGGGGTCTTGGTGCATAAAAACAAATACCATTCAGGTTTTCTTTTGGGGGGGTCGGGTGGTCATGCCTGGTAGTGTTCAGAAGTTACTTCTGGCTCTGCAGAAATTCACGCAGGAATTTCTCCTGTTGCTCCTCAGGAGACCATAAAGGATGCCAGAGATGGGTTGGCCAAATACAAGAACATGTGCCCTACCCACTGTACTGTCACTCTGGGTATCCCCATTCAGAATATGAAATGTTCCTCTTGAGCCTGTAATCCTTTAAGTTTGTAGTCTAAATCTAATCTCTCTCTTGTCTTTTTATTGATATGAATTTCTCATTAATTAGCCATTTTAAATGAGCAATCCTATGGTAACTAGGACCTTCACAATGGTTTTTTGATTCCTTTTCTATCTACATCCAAAAATTCCTACCTTTCCCAAATTAAAAAAGAAAAAAACTTTCTCCATAACATATTTTATCCCTGCTCCCAAGTTCTGACATCTGCCTATCTGTGTCCTGTTTCAATAGCTCTGTATATTCTGAACACTTTAAGTATATGGGATTATATATGTAGTCTTCAATAGTTGACTTTCTCTCTTAGCATAATATTGGAGATCTGTCCACACTGGAATATATCACTACTTCTTTCCTCTTTCCAGTTGAATAATATTTTCCTTAAAGTTTCTAAGCTCAGTTTCTAAGTCTTATTATCCAGTATCATAGGATTAGCAAACATAGAACAATAACTTAAGTGGTCTGACTCAGGTTTAACCCCTTTAGCGTTGTTAATTAAGATTCCTTTAAAACTTCAAATAGTCCATATATTTAACATATTCAATTTTCATTAATACTTTAATGAGCTTTTTAATTGAAGTCTAACACCCATTGAGAAAAGTACACAGTTCCAGGCTCTGCTGCTGCATGCATTCTCACAAAATGAACCCCACCCCTCCCCCAACTCTCTGGCTCTCACCCAGATCAAGAAAGAGAGCATGGTGAGCGTGATGGAAAGAACGTCCCAGTGCTCAGGATGCTTACCTCTTTGCATTTTCCTGTGAAGGGACTGACTTTAAATCCCAAGTCTGAACAATTTTCCTTGGAAGATGTGATTATCAGTCTGAATGTTCTGGCAATTTTATGCTGGACATTGGTGTGCCTGCCTGCTTGTCAAGGCAAAGAACAAGGTGCAGAAAAATGTTCCAGGCTCATATTTTTCTGTACCCCAGTAGATTCTCCCCCTGTGTGGAGTCCATCAACCATTCATTACCTTTACTGGGAAAAGATTGGGCATGAGAGACTGGGACACCACACACACAGCAGGGCCCTCACTGAATGTCGCCAGTGAAACTAATCTGAAGCAAAAGGGGTGTGTAACATGGGGTTGGAGCGATAGCACAGCGGGGAAGGCATTTGCCTTGCACGCGGCAGACCCGGGTTCGATTCCCAGCATCCCATATGGTCCCCCGAGTACCGCCCGGAGTAATTGCTGAGTGCAGAGCCAGGAGTAACCCCTGTGCATCGCCCGGTGTGACCCAAAAGGCAAAAAGGGGGGGGGAGTGTAACAAACTCATTTGGTATAAGCTCATTAATAGCAACAAGAGTTAAGTCTTTACAGCATATGTCTGGTTTTAAGAACCACCACCCCACTCCACCCGCCAACTTCTAAACTATACCCAGACATTTCCAATAGTCAACTTCCACATGCTTTGATCCTCGCCTTCATACCCCATCACACCTGCTCCAGTGCCACAGAGCAGGAGGCCTGAGCCTCCCAAGGGAGGGGTCCTTAATTCTGGACAGGACCCCCTTCCAGTGCAGAGCACCATTGCCCCACCTGCCTGCACTTCAATTGGGATAACTGAGGCAAATCAATGAAATGCACAGGCATAATTTTGGGGGTGTGGAAGGAGAGCAGAATCCCCAAGGAAATCCAAGCAGACCTGGAGACACCATGGAACTCCACAGACAATGGTCGCAGCCTGTAATGGAGTGCTTTTTGGTTTTCCCATCCATATTGTAAAGAAATATCATTATTCCAAGAACTTGCTCTATGCCAACACTCTTGAGATTTATGCCGGAGATCAACTGTGAACTACTATATATAAAACTCACAGTGTGGCGTGCACATACCTTTTGTTATAAAAAAACCTTTTGGGGAGGATGGAGGAGATGATTCAAGTGGCAGAGCACACGCCCTGCATATATGAGACCCTGGATTCCATCCCTGACACCACATGGCCTCCTATTCGCTGTGGGGGAGGGGAGGAAATGTGTCCCTAGTGACACCCCACCTGCCCCGCCCCCACCAACCAAGCCACGCCAGGTGTGGCTCCTACAACTAACAAAAAAAAATAATAAAAATTTTCTCTTAAAGTTAGGCCCTTTGAGTATCTCAGGAATAGAAAGAGAAGTGCAATGGACTTTCATGGCATTTTCTGTCAAGGATTCTTGTCTCAGAGTGAGTAAATATCACATACACCCACCCCTCCACAGCCGCCTTTGAACGGTGCCTTGAAAGGGATGATTTCTAGCTGAAATAGGCTTTCGTAGCAGCAGATCTGTGAACAGAGGGCCCAGAGCTCAGATAAATGTGCTTGGTAGTTAAGAGCTCGGGCGGGAAAGCAGCCTGTGGCGCGTGGGGGGAAGTAGGAGAGGGATTAGTTGCCAGGCAGTCAGGAAGGGTCTGGGGTTTAGAAAGAAGAGTTGATCGGGTGCTCAGCAACCTTCTCCCTTGAGTCCTTATTTTTTTTTTTTTTGTTTCAGAGCATATTTCCAAGGCGAGGAACAGGACGGACGAGTGATCTTTCACCCCTATGGGTTGTGGGGAAAATGAATAGATACTCAAAGTACTCCCAGGCATGCTCGGGGGTCCTGGGAAGGGGGGCACCAGTAGGTTTCCAGATGACCACGTCAGCAGTTTGACGCACAGCCCTGAAAATGAGGGGCTGCTCAGATCCTGTGATGCTAGGGGTGACTTGGCTGCCCCAGCAGTGCTGGGCTATGTGGTTCTAGGGATTGAACCCAGCTAGACATGTACCCTAAAATGCTAGGCATTTGCCCTAACTACTCTACTATCTCCTGGCCCCAGGAACTTTTGGGGGGAAAAATTGTTCTCTTGGGACCCTGGGAGTGGGAAGCCAGCACCTTGGCGAAGGGTGAGGTGTGGGAAGGACATATGCATGAAAAGCATAGTGAACAGGACTGCAAATCCCAGGACTTCAATTACAAAATGGTTAGAAAAATTGCAGGCCACTCCCTGCACTGTTGGGGGCCCATGCAGGGCCAGGGGTCAAACCTGAGGTCCCCACAGGCAAATATTACACTCAGCCCTTTGAGCCATCTTCCTGGGCCCTAGGTCCTCCACCCTCATCATAGAGTTGGCTGCTTCTCAGCCTACTGCAGAGGGGTAGGACTTGCCATCCCAGAGTCTGCTGCTTCGTCATCATGGTCATAGGGAGCACAAAAATCCTTGAGAAGAAGCAAGTGCCGGCAGGCTCTCTGTTTGCTCCTTTTGGCCTGAAAACAGGCCACACACTTGCTTTCCAGGGAACAGCATCCTCTTGTTCTCCCTCATCACCAGACACTGGGTGTCACCCCTGAAGTGAAACTGTACAAACCGACCAAGAGGTTCCATTCCCAGTCATTTGCCAACTGGCCCCCACCTCTATTATTTTTGTCACTCCCCACAAATACTACCTGTCTTAGACATATCCAGTTGCCATAATTTTTTTTCCTGAAAACCCACAGTCTGTGGGGTAGCATCACATGAAGGCTGACACCCAAGGACGGTAGATACAAGGGCCAGGGGGGATTGCCCCATAGCTGGAAGTCTGCTTCATGAGCAGATGGGAGAAGGAAGATGGAATAGAGAAGTGATCACTACGAAAATGATGGCTGGAGGAACCAGTTGGGATGGGAGATGCATGCCGAAAGTAGATAATGGACCAAACATGATGACCTCTCAGTGTCTGTGTTGCAAGCCATGATGCCCAAAAGTAGAGAGAGAGTATGGGGAATAGTGTCTGCCATAGAGGCAGGGGGAGGGTGGGAAAGCGGGAGTATACCCTGGATATTGGTGGTGGGGAATGTGCACTGGTGGATGGATGGGTGTTTGATCATTGTGAGATTGTAACCCAAACATGAAAGCTTGTAACTATCTCACGGTGATTCAATAAAATTTTTAAAATTAAGAAAAAAATAACCCACAGTCTGGGGGCTTATAAACAACAGGCATGCGTTTCTCACAGTTGTGGGAGCTGAATCCCCAAGGTCAGGGGGCCCATCTGGCTCCATCAGAAGCCCTGCACAAAGATCCTTTGTTCCCAAACTTGAGCCAGGCTCCAAAACCATCCCTTAGGCCTCTCCCCACAACACTCGCACCCTCCACCCCACCAATCAGTGGACTTTTTTTTTTTTTTTTTACAAAATCTGTTTTTCTCAAGAACCTGCTAAAACAATGTGAGACTTTGTTATAGCCTCACAAGGCAGAAAGGATGAAGAAGCTCCCTGGGGTCCCATTTTCACCTCCTCTCTCCTGGGGAGAGTTCTCAAGGAGTGTTCAGGAAAACAGGGGCCCTTCCGACAATCCTCAGCCCACCATCCAGTGATTCAGTGTGAGGGCCTGAGGGCTTGGTGCTGTTTGCTGGACCCTATGGTTCTAGTGGTCACCTGGATGACATTAGCAGTACTTGGGCCCTCCAGAGCTACACCCAGAAATGCTCGGGGACCAAGTGGGGCCACATGCGAGGAAATACTAAACATTATATTAGCTTCCCAGGTCTGGAGTCCCTTCCGAAGAGCACAAATCTCACTCATGAGACATAAGTTACTCACTCACGGGACATAACAGTCCCCCACCCAAAGACCCAGGCTCTAAAGCGCTAGAGCTGTCACCCTTGGGTTATTGAGCATTTGGTGAGATTCAATTGATGTAGGCAAGTAGACAGGGAAGGGCCCATGGCAATGGAATTCCTAGGAAGTGATAAAACCAATAGGGCCAAGGCTGCAAACACAGGAACCACGGCCATCAACGACTCCCAAATCAACCCCCTTGGCAATCTCCCTAGCAACGAGTATTTACCTAGGTAGAAGCCCCATGTGGGAGCAGGTTAGAGAAACCCTATAAAAGCCACCTTAACGGGGGTATGGTGCCACCATCAGGTCAACCTGTACCTGTGGGGCAAGTGCATCAGCAGCCTGATGGTGCCTTCAGGCCTCCTGATACCGCAAAATTGCTGAAGTGCCTTTTGGCTGGACCCTAACAACTTGGGACCAAGGTTACCAAGAAATGAAACGCCAAAAGTTAGGTATGTGGGAGACACACCCGCAAACCACCTCCAGCTCATCTATAGAAGCTCAACACAGGCAGGGAAAGGGTTGGAACAGGGGTGGGAGGGGTGGCAGTATTGCAGTATTAGGGATTTTGGTTGTGGAAAATGTGCACTGGTGAAGGGATGGGTGTTTGATGATTGTATGAATGAAGCTCAAACATGAAAGCTTTGTAACTGTATCTCACGGTGAATCAAAAAAAGGGGGAAAATAATAACAAAATAATAAAATAAAATTAATATTCAGGGTAGAATTTTAAACAATGTAATGTGGGGATCAGCCACCGTCCAGATCACAAGGCTGTTTCTCCTGAAAAGGAGCATAACATGAGGCCCCCCATAACCATGCCACCGGACTCTGTGCCAGACTGTTTTCACTCGGGGCGCCCCAGAGGGGGGCGGGTGAGAGCCCTCTCTGCCCCAAGGGACCCAGCCCTGGCTGCCAAAACTCTCCAAAACCGAACCACCACCATGCTCAAGGCTGTTCCCCATGTGCTCAGGCCGAGCTTCAGCCTTAAGTGAAGTCCTGCTGAACTCAGGAAATGCGGAACTTTGTGACCTTGGACTCTGGGCTCAACGGGACAGGAGCAAAGATCCTCTGCCTGCTTCCCCCAGTCTCCAGTGACTCAGGGGTAATGCCCATAAGCCACCTCCTGCTGGTGCCAGATAAACTCATCATCGGCCATCGTCCAGATCACATGGCTGCTTCTTCTGAAAGGGAGCATAACACGAGGCCCCCATAACCATGCCACCGGACTCTGCGCCAGGCTGTTTCACATGGGGTACCCCAGAGGGAGGTGGGTAAGAGTCCTCCTTGCCCCAAGGGACCCATCCCTGGCAGCCAAAACCCCCACAACCCAACCGCCGCCATGCTCAAGGCCACTCCCTCTGCACTGGGGCCTCACATATGAGTAAACATTTTCCTGGACCACGCGGTTGCTTTTGCAGCCACATGACACATCATAAAACACTCCCCACCCATTCTCCATAATTACCACACCACATTTGTGGGATTCAGATGGTAGGCAACAAATCATAGAGGGAAGAATATATATGCATATATACATATTTTCAGATGTATATACCAAAGTTCACATCACCCAAACTTTAACAACCTGTTAGTGATAGCTCATAGAATGTCTTAATGACTCCAGCCAAAATAGAACAATCTTCACACTGTTTCCTATATGAACACTTTTTTGTAAGCATGTTCAGCAGTTCTTCATAACTGACAATACAAAATATACTATTTCGGTTGTGTTTTGGTTCAGGGATTGGGGTTGGGGATGAAAACATTCCGAATTTGGTGGTGGGAAGGTGTAATAGTGGTGGGATTGGTGTTTAAATACTGACAGTTATCAAACATTGTGAACTAACTTATAAAATTAACAGATTTTTTTTTTTGCTTTTTGGGTCATGCCTGGCAATGCACAGGGGTTACTCCTGGCTCTGCACTCAGGAATTACCCCTGGCCATGCTCAGGGGACCATATGGGATGCTGGGAATCGAACCCGGGTCAGCCGCGTGCAAGGCAAACGCCCTACCCGCTGTGCTATCTCTCCAGCCCCCATAAAATTAACAGATTTTTTAAAAAGTAATGTGGAGTTCATGCCCAATTCAATCAGCTTAATCAATGACTGAATAAATAGCAGTTCTCCTACATTTAAAAAAAAAGCCACCTTGAACAGAGAAAGGGCACGCATATGCTGCACAAGCCCATGTGCTGCTTGTGCCCACGTGGCCGAACACCTGTGTCACCCGCATCCCCCCTCTTGAGACGTGTCCTTTTATGTTTCCATATCTTATGCTGGGAGGTGTGTAAGGGCTCTCTCTGTCTTCGGAGACGCCCATGTTCTCTCTCGAGCATGTTACTCTCTCTTCACTTCTCTCCCTCCTTCCCCTTCCTAAATCCTTCCAAAAAAAAATGTATTTTTACTTCCCTGCTCGTCTTCTCCTGCAATTCCTTTCTGCCAGGAAGACAAGAACCTGGAAACCCTGGGTAAGGCCTAGATCTGGCCTTTCCTTTCTTGCAAAGAGCAAACCCTCACCCCAAACTGAGTCCGTGACTCCTGAGAAATGGGGAGGTGGGGGTGGGGATCAACTCCCATACCTAGAAGACTGTCACTGTCACTGTCATCCCGTTGCTCATCGATTTGTTCAAGCGGGCACCAGTAACCTTTCTCATTGAGAGACGTATCGTCACTGTTTTTGGCATATCCAATATGCCACGGGTAGCTTGCCAGGCTCTGCTGTGTGGGCACAATACTCTCGGGTAGCTTGCCGGGCTCTCCGAGAGGGGCAGAAGAATCGAACACGGGTCAGCCGCATGAAAGGCGAATGCCCTACCGCTGTGCTATCACTCCAGCCCCAACCTAGAAGACCAAGAGCAGAAATAGTGGGGCCAAGTGAATAGTACCGGGGTTAAGCAGCAAGTCACGAAGGCAGCTGACCCTGCTTCAACCTCAGCACCATGTGGGCCCCCGAGCATCCTCCAGCCCTTGCGTTGAACTCCCTGTCGGGTGGGGTGGAAATCACTAGCAGTGGCCCTGAGCCCTCTGGGCATGATTTTGAAAGCCCCCATTCCCACCAAAAATATATATATATATATATATATATATATATATTTCTATCTTGTTTGACTGCATGTCTGATCTTCTATTCTGCCTCCTAAAAGAGGAGGGCGCTGCAGAAAACCCTCTGCCTTCCCGCTCTGCTGCCCGCCCCTTGCTGCTTTGCATGATGTCGCTGCAGTGACTTAGCAGATGGATGCACGCTTGGTTGCCCTGTGCACTGTGGGCTGCCCTCCTTGAGTTGTGGTGCTCAGACATACCTCCACCAGGTGGTCAGTTGTGCGCTAGTCATGGCGGATCGCTGAGCTGAGCTGTCACTCCCTCTTTTGTCATTGTTGTTTGTGAGGTGATGGGGGTTGAGCCCAGGGTCTTCCCCATGGAAGGAAAGTGTTCTACTGCTGATCCTGCGCTCTGTCTCAGGCTTGCTTTTGTCCCAGTTATGTAGCTCCCTAAAGGCCTTTTGCCACAAGCTAGAATGGTTAGAATTAAAGCGGTTTCAGAGGGCTGGAGTGATAGCACAGCGGGTAGGGTGTTTGCCTTGCACGCGGCCAACCTGGGTTCGAATCCCAGCATCCCATATGGTCCCCTGAGCACCGCCAGGAGTAATTGCTGAGTGCAGAGCCAGGAGTAACCCCTGTGCATTGCCGGGTGTGACCCAAAAAGAAAAAAAAAGTGGTTTCAGATTAAGGCAAAAAATATCACGTGGACATCTGCATACCATGCCCTCCCCGGGCCGTTAGTGCACGCGTCCCTCCCCAAGCAAAGTCCTGTGGGAATGCACACTTCGGCCTGAAAATGCTTTGTTACCATAATGGAGAACCCAATTACTTGCTCTGATGAGAGGTGGAGGAGATTCTAAATTCATTGTATTAATTTAGAGTTGGGGAGGGAAATAATTAAAAATTCAGGCCACCTATGGGTGCCGCATAATGTGGATGATATAGAGTGGTTATTATAGGATGCGTTTTATTTATATAGTCTCCAGCTACAAAGAGTATATTAGATATTTTGCAGTGGGGCTTGGATGCCTAAAACAAACAAGATTAAAATCAGCAATAAACCAGATTAGGAGAAGCCAGTGAAATTCAGCAATAAATTTGATACAAAACCAATGTGATATGCCTACAGACCTTTTGGAATTAGCTGCAGGCTGATGTTTAGATTCTTATTTCCATGCTAGGGGAGGGTATGGAAGGTGAAGGTGAAGGCTGTGAAGAGAGGTCAGACAGGGTGGGAGCACTTCCTATTGGAGGCAGAACAATACTGTTTGGCTGGTAAAAGAGATTTCATCACCCACAGATTTTTTTTTATATAAAAACCAGGTTTGTGTGTGCAGTTGTATGTCTGTGTGCAAATGTTTCTGAGTGTTTGCATATATATGCATGAGTGTATTTCTGTGTATGTCCACGTGGTATGTAGGTGTGTCTGCATTTATATGTATGTGTGTCTGTGTGCATGTATGTATGCATGAATATATGTGTGCATATATGCATTACATGCGTATATGTTTTCTCGATGTGTCTGTGTAGTGTGTGCATTGTGTGTCTCTGGGTTTGTACATCTGCATTGTGTTTGTGTGCCATGTTTGCTTGTGTGCTTGAACATGTTGGTGGGTGGATGTACATCCATGCTTTTGTCCACTGCCATCCTCAAACCACTCGTAACCCTTACAGGAAGCGCTTTTATTCTTCTCTGCACAACCCCCCATCACCTCTCAGAGTTTTCACTGCCTCCTTCTCCCCTAGGTTTGTCGCTGCTCCTTCATGCTCAGTTTTGCTCCTTTGAGCCCCTCCCCCTCGGCCCCGTCAGCCCTCCTGTTAATTGCAAACATCCTAGACATGACTAGGCCACCGACAGTAGACTGTGCCAAGGGCAGCTAAGCCTGTGCTCACTTCCTCAAAATGGTGGGAGACTAACATGACACTCTGGGATACAATGGTTCTCCCTGGGAAAATATGGCAATACATGGATTAATTGCCTATCTCAGAACTTGACGGCAATAGCAGCAAAGGGCTGGTGGAGGTGGACTGCCACTTTCTCACACCTGGAGATGCCCAGGGATTACACCTGACTCTGTGTTCAGTGATCACACCTAGCAGTGCTCAGGGGACCACATGGGGTATGGGGTGCTGAAGATGGAACCCTGATCGGCACTGTGCAAGGCAACTGCTCTACCTGTAGTATTGCTCAGCCATTGTAGTTTCTCTGATGGTTGTTCTTGTTCGTTGTCTTCTTGACCACGTTGTTCCTTCTCTTTTTTTTTATCTTATTAGTTACACCCAATTGTGCTCAGGCCTGCTCCTGACTCTGTCCTCAGGGATCATTCCTGGTGGTGCTCTGGAGACCATATGGGGTGCCAGGACTGAGCTCCAGTCAGTTGCATGCGGGGAAAGTACCTTATCTCTGTTCTCTCTCTCTCTCTCTCTCTCTCTCTCTCTCTCTCTCTCTCTCTCTCGCTCTCTCTCTCTCGCTCTCACTCTCACTCTCTTGCTCTCTCGCTCACTCTCGCTCTCTAGCTCTTTTTCTTTCTCTTCCCTCCCCCATATTGTTCTCGCTGCAAATGCTAGTGCATTTGCCTGCCATGCAGTTCCTCTAAGGAATAGCTCTGTGTTATATATTTTCTGTGGAATCTGCTATGTTTTCTATCAACAACCTGCTAGTTGCCACTCGTTAAGGAAAGTGGCTCCAAGGTTTGACATTCTCTCTCTCATTTTGCTCACTGACAGCAGCTGCTGGCTGTCCTTACAGCCTCTGGTTTGGTTTTTCTTAAATTCACACTGGTTTACAACACTCCGCATTTCAGAAACACACAGTTTCACACCTGCACAGATATGCAACCCACCCCACACAGCCTCCCCCCAAAGTCTGCTATCCATCCACCAGCACCCTTGAATCCACCCTCCTCCCACCTCGCCTCCTGCTCCCGTAAGCCCCATTCCAAGAGTCAATCTATGGATTTGTTTTTATTTGACTGTGCTCTTTTGCTTTGACTCTTTGGCTTCTGTGGTTGCTTTGGCACCATCCGTGCTTCCTGTTCGGGGGCTGGGGGGTGGGGGAGAGACTCCACTATTTCTGGAAGCTCTACTTCTGGCAGGCGTTGTAAAACAAAAAAATTCTGCTTGAAGCCAGGCATGGCACTTTCTGGGTAACCTTGTGCCATGACCTGGAGGTGTGGTGTGGTTCTATAAATGTGTCCTTTCTGAAACCAGGCCGGAACCTCAGAGTGCCATCCTGTACTGGTGACACAAAATACACATTACTCTCACATTTCCCTCATTTTCCTTCATACCCAGCTCATGGCTATAGTAAATATTCAGTAAAGATTCTTTATAAAAAATTGGGGGAGTCCACAGCCAGTGGGACGTAGGGGTTTTATCTCATGGATCACTCTTGGTGATACTTAGGGGACTGTGCATTGTCCAGTCCAGACCAGATCAAGCCCAGGCTTCCTGCACTTCCTGGTCAGCCTATTGAGCTACCTCTCTGGCCCCAGCAATAAAAATGCTCTCCAAGTATGCACGTTTTATATTCCCCCCACTTCTTATCACTTAATGTCTTCTTTTTTTAAAATAAAATGTTCAACCCTAGGGAAGTTGAAAGAAAAGAATAATATGAGGATGGAGAGGTAGTACAGTAGGTAAGGTATATGAGGGTATATTTATATTCTCCCCACTTCTTATCACTTAATATCTTCTTTTTTATGTTCAAACCTAGGGAAGTTGAAAGAAAAGAGCAATATGAGGATGGAGAGGTAGTACAGCAGGTAAGGTACTCCCCTCGTATGGTTTGATCTTTATGACTGATCCCAGTTTGATCCCTGTCTCTATGTATGATTGTCTGAGAACCACTAGAAGTGATCCCTGAACTTACTCCTGATCCAGGAGAGAGAGAGAGAGAGAGAGAGAGAGAGAGAGAGAGAGAGAGAGAGAGAGAACAATAATCTATGTACTTAGTTTACTAATTACTAACTTTTGGCCTCATTTTCAGTCACACCTGTTGGTGCTCAGGGTTTACTCCTGGCTCTTCACTCAGGGATCACTCCTGGAGGTGTTCAGAGGACCACATGGGATGCTAGGGATTTGTGCAAGGCAAATTATCTACCAATCAATATCACTCTGGCCCCTATATATGTTTATCCTGTACATTTTTTCTAAACCACCTGGAAGTAAGCTAAAGAAATTTTTTAAAAAATTGAATCACCATGAGCTACAGTTACAAAACTTTCATGTTTGAGTTTCAGTCATACAATGATCAAACTCCCATCCCTCCACCAGTGCACATTTTCCACCACCAATATCTCCAGTTTCCCCCACGCCCTACCTCTTCCACCCTCCCCCCTGTCTCTATGGCAGACAATTTCCCTCCTACACTCTCTCTACTTCTGGGCATTATGGTTTGCAATACAGATAGTAAGAGTCGATCATGTTTGGTCCTTTATCTACTTCCAGCACACATCTCCCATCCCGAGGAGTCTTGGTCTCTAGCCCTGCCTCCAATACGCCAGGTATTCTATTGTCCTTTTTGATCAGCCTAAAATGTGTCTGAGCTCAAAATATCTCAGCTCAGATGCGACTCCTTATCACTTGTTTAAGTTCTGCTCCCCCTTTAAGGCCAAGGTCAGAAGCTCAGTAAGCATCCATGCGCCAGACGTCTCAGCCTCATGGCTCTCTTTATCTCGGATGGTAGCAGTTACAACAGAGAACAGACATGTTAGAGATGCTTTGTTTGTTCCCTTTCATCATGTTCATTTGTAAACTTGAATGCAAAAAATCTTGCTGTCTTCATTTTTATACCATAAGTACCTTCCACAAAGCAGGGTCTCCGTGCTTGTTGAATTAATGCATCATTTACACAACTTCACTATATAATAAGACTAAGGCTGAATCTCTCAAAAAGACTTGTTGTTAAGAAAAAATACACTAGAGAGAATGGTAAAAGTCACCACAGTCATCCAACTAATCATCAGTGATTTAAATCCAGCATTTCCTTTAGCAATTTGAAAAAATCTTCACCCATTCACTCGAATTAATTCAAACCTAAGCAGCCTTTGGGGAACAATAATAAAAACAGAAATCATTTTTGACAAATACACAGTTTATAATCTTCACTTAATATATAAAATCATGAAGAACATTATAATGGAATTGGCAGCATAATTTCATATCTGAAAATTTTCATACTGTCTTGAGTAGAACCCTCTACTGTGTTGTTTACATTTTCACATATATAAGTTATATATAGGTAATAATAAACTCCATGTGTTTTTTTGTGGGGAATGAAACAAATATGCAAAATACAAAAGCATTTAAATTTGTGTTTAATCATTTATTTGATACTTATATGTGTCCTTAATTGGCTTATCAGTAATTTAGAAAACAAAACAACTTGTACCAGACAGTTAATTAGTAAAATTAGCCTTTCCAGAAAGAATTCAAGTATTGCTGTCGCAAGTTTATTACCCAAAAATCACATTTCCTCTTGCAGTATAGATAATCTATGTTTATGGTTTATTTTCAACTCTTTTTAGAGAGGAGAGGGTGCTCCTGGCACTGCCCAGGTTTTAGTCCTAGTTCTGTGCTCAGGAATAATTCTAAGTGGTGTTCTGGGAACCAATTGTGGAATAAAACCAGGGTCCATTGCATGCAAAGCTACTTCCTGCACCATCTTTCTTTCTGGCTCCTACCTTTACTATTATAAGAGGATCTTCAGCCATCTACACAGTTGGCATATTTTTGTTTGGTTTTTTATTTTACTTTTATTTATTTATTTATTTATTTATTTGCTTTTTGGGTCACATCTGGCAATGCACAGGTTTACTCCTGGCTCTGCACTCAGGAATTACTCCTGGCGGTGCTCAGGGAACCATATGGGATGCTGGGAATCAAACCCGGGTCAGCCACATACAAGGCAAATGCTCTACCCGCTGTGCTCTCACACCAGACTTCGGCCCCTTATTTTATTTTTACATGACCAATGCCCTCTGACATCAGAGATTGGAAGGCATCCTAGGAGAAGGACTTTATTCACAAAAAGGATCAATGATTCTTCTTAAATTAGTGGTTTGATCCCTACTCCTGAGGACCAGATTTCTCTTGTAGAACCTGACTGTACAAACACTAAGCAGAACCAGAGAGAAGAGATACGCTGTGAGGACATAAAATACAAATCAAAGTGCAAGACCCAAAGAAAGCAGTTAAAGAGAGACAGAGAAGGACTAACAAGTCTTAGCGGGAAGAGGTGTGTGTGTGGGGAACAGAACTCCCCAGATCTCCAGATGTCCTTTCTAGTCCAACTGAAAGAGCCATAGACCAACAATCTCTGCTCGTTAAAAAAAATTATAAAGAAAATAGTTTTTTTTTAAAGAAAATAGTTTACTGTAGAGAAAATGCATATGAAACAACAAAACAGAGAAAATGATCTTCCTACCATTCAGAGAAAACTTTAATGAACCTATTATTTGATATTATAAGATTCCATTTGTATGGGGCTGGAGCAATAGCACAGCAGGTAGGGCGTTTGCCTAGCACTTGGCCAACCCGGGTTCAAATCCCAGCATCCCATATGGTCCCCTGAGCACCGCCAGAGGTAATTCCTGAGTGCAGAGCCAGGAGTAACCCCTATGCATCGCCGGGTGTGACCCCCCCAAAAAAAATTCCATTTATAAATAATGTACATAATTTCTTTTCTTGCTCTAAGCAATTAACAATAGACATCCTCCTGGATTATTACATAACCTACTACATAACCTGCTATTAATAAAAAAATTTTAAATAGCAAAATAATAAGTCATTGGACAAACAAATGTTTATTTAACTATCTTGATTTGGGATGTTTAAGCATTTTATATTTTTAATTGTATAAACAGTGCTCCAGTGCATGTCTATAGAACAGAGATTATCATTTTGAATTGGTGTAGCTGAATGGTGAAAATGACTGTCTACTTGGTATAAATATATATACACATATATATGGGGAAGGTGTCTCCCAAGAAGTTTTCACGATAGCACTAAGGGCTAGGAAATAACTCAGGGTCTCCACATGTGAAGAATCCTCTCTATCTCTATAAACTATCTCCCCATCTCTACTTGGGATAATTTAACTCTCCAAAATTAATTTACCTATATAAATAATATTTCCATGAAAACACTGCTGTAGCACTATTGTCCCGTTGTTCATCGATTTGCTCGAGCAGGCACCAGTAACGTCTCCATTGTGTTACTTGTTGTTACTGTTTTTGGCATATTGAATATGTCACGGGGGAGCTTGCCAGGCTCTGCCATGCAGGTGAGATATTCTTGGTAGCTTGCTGGGCTCTCTGAGAGGGGCAAAGGAATCCATGCTATTACAGAGAAAATTTAAAATTCTAAATTTGCAACTTATGTGTTGCATGAACATAAAACAAATTGTAGAAACGATCTCTTCAGATACAAACAAGTAAAAAAATATTTGTTTCAGGGCCACGCCCAGAGAAGCTTAGGAATAACTCCTGGCTTTGCTTTCCAGTTCTACTACATGCTTTACACACTATACAATTTCTTCAGCCTCAGCAACAAGTGTGTTTCTAATGATATTATTGTACCATTTTTCTAGGCACTGTAGTCATTCTCTTGTTTTCTTATTATCTACAGTTTTTAACAAACTTGGAACTAACTGATGAGTAATAGTTGCTCAATTAGCAAAATGATTCCTAAGATGACGAAACCATAATTATTGAGATACTAAAATAGAACATTAAGACCTCACTCTACATCTGATTTCCAATGAACCACGGTGGTTGCAAGATTAAAAGTCTTATTCTATTTTGAAAAATAATAATCGTTAGGGTCAGGGACAAGCTCAGTGAAACAGCAAGTGCTTCACATTTAGAAGGCTCTGAATTTTAGCTTCAACAACAAATATGTAAATAAAATAACTAACACTGGTGCTGCAAAGACAGCACAGTGGGCAAAGGCTTGCCTTGCATGTAGCCTACCTGGGTCCGATCTGTGGTATTCCATATGGTCCCCTGAGCCGCCAGAAATGAACCCTGTGTGCAGGCCAGGAGTAAGCCCTGAGTATGGCCAGGTATGGCTCAAAACCAAGCAAGCAAAATAAATAAATGTTATATCTTACAAAAACCTTTAAGAACTTATTTATATATTTAAAAATAAAACAGCAAAATATATTTTCTCATTCTAAGTCCCCGTCGAATAAAAGTTAAGAAACGTCAATCTGACAAAGAGTGGAAAAGCTCAAGCAAGAAGCTAAAAAAAATTAAAACTGGGTGGAATAACTTGAATACTAAGGACTAATGCCTTAGTGTTAGATTGCTTTTTTTTTGGAGGGGGTCTTCCAAGCAGTTCTCAGGTGACCTTGGGGTCCTGAGGCCACCCTCGGGGATTGTGGGGGGGCCTGCATCACCTCTGGCAATGCGTGGGGGCGGAGAGCGAAGCAAGGGGTGGGGACGGGGATCAAGCCATGCATGTGAGGCATGTGCCTAACCGCTATACTCTCCTGGGTCTCTTGGTTCTACTGTGTTTATTTTTAAAAAGGGATTTCACATATATATATGAAAAAAAGTACCTACTAGCCAGTAGTGTTGGAGCATGAGAGGAGCGTGTTTTATATGCGCTAGCCAGAACTCTACCTGGCATTTGGTCAAAGCCCAAACAGCGTCATTACACAGCGTGGCTGACAACACGCCCTGCACCTGAAACCCTGGAACCTTCCTCTGAACCTCGGGAACTTCCATCTGCGCCACGAATTCTCTGAAGTGAGATAAGTGGCATCACTTAGGAGACAGTAAGAGATGATGGTGAAACACGCAAGGGCGTAAGTTCTAGTCCTACCTTTGGTGCTGTGATATTTTTGGAAGTATCGGACCTCCTCTGGCCTGCCTCAGTTTCCTCATCAAGCAAATGTGGCCAACATTTTGTGTGTGTGTGTGCGCGCGCGCGCTGTGTTGTTAGATAAGTTATACAATCTAACAGGTCTCTAAAATGTCCAGTTAAATTGAACACTGAGGTAAGGGACACTCAGAATTACACCTCAGAATTACACCTCAGCATCTCAAGTATGATTTAGTTCATTTTGTCTTATGACACAATGATATCTTGAGGCTCAATTATTTCAAGCTGCCACGTTGTAATATACATTATCTCAAGTCACACCTGCCTTGTTCATGAAGACCTTATAAAACTCCATTGTGTGCACCAGAAAGATGAATAGGAATGAATGAAGGGCCTTTCTTTTCACTTGGCCAAGTCCAGTTTGACCCCTGGCACCGTATCTGGTCCTTGCAGTACCACCAAGAGAGATCCCTGTGCATAGGGCCAAGAGTAATCCTTGAACAACGCAAGGTGGGGCCCCCAAACCAGATTTTTAAAATTATGTGTGTGTTTGTGTGTGTAGTAGTGGCAACACATTAAGACTTGTGTGTGCATTTATTTCCCCAACAAATGTTGGTTACACATTGTATGACTGAAACTCAATCATGAACAGCTTTGTAATTGCTCTACCTCATGGTGGTTCAATCAAAATATTAATATTAAAAAGCAAAAAACCGGCTCTCTGCCGAGATGTGACCCGGGTGGCCACATGTGTGCGGTCTCTCTGCTGCTGAATGACCATGATCCCGGAGGCCAGCTAAACTACTTTTGGTACCAGTAGCTTCTTGCAGAAATGTCTCTAGACTGTGAACTAAGCCACGGCCCCATGCCGCCCCAGGAGGGGAAAGGTTTTTCTCTCTCCGCTTTTCCTCTTCAGGGGGAAAGGCGTGGTGATCACCATTTTATAAGGACCACTAAAGAGAGGTACGAGCTTGCAATGATGCAATTTCTGGCAGAAATTTCCCTGGACTTAATTATTAAAATACAGAAATCCAAAATCACGCGGCCGTGATAGCTCTTCATTCTCAGCAATGGAAAACAAATGATCAAATGCTTCCTTTTCAGCAGGTCTGATTTTGGGTGGGTGGGGGACTCCAAACAATAATAGTGAAGTTTTTTGTGGAAATATTGAATGTAATCAAAGTAAAGAGAAAAGTAAAGTGAAAATTATCAGCTACACAGGCAGGAGGGGTGGGAGTGGGAGGGGAGGTATACTGGGGTTCTTGGTGGTGGAATATGTGCACTGGTGAAGGGATGGGTGTTCGACCATTGTGTAACTGAGACTTAAGCCTGAATGCTTTGTAACTTTCCACATGGTGATTCAATAAAAAAGTAAATAAATAAATAAATTTTAAAATCAAAAAAAGCAAAAAACCACAAATGTTGGTTACAGGTATAAAAAGGGGCAGGAAGAAGAGGTTCACAGTTTGAAGAGTATTCAAACTATTCCCACGTTGGATATTACAAGCTTTTGCCCAACAGCAGTATGTTGCATAAACAGAGCCTCGTATGCCATAGAATACCCCAGAGCATTGAAAAGAACCCATCTTCAGCTATACAAAACAGCATAAATGAGTCAAAAAATGAAATGTGATGACTAAAGGCAAACACAAAAGACTGCAGAGTATGTAATCCCATTTACATACAATAAGCAAAATAAAATCAAGATGCTGGTTACTCTGCATATGAGAGGGACAGCCTAGCAACACACAGGGAAGAGCATTGGTAACAAAGATATTACGTTTGTTTTATATTTTTTCTGATTTTATCATGTATAGTGTTTTTAATCACTTTTCTAATGGACTTCACGCATGAGTTTAGTGCTAAGGAACCTAGGCAATGCGGAACTTTGTGACCTTGGACTCTGGGCTCTACGGGGGACCAGGGAGCAGAGATCCTCTGCCTGCTTGCCCCAGTCTCCGGCGACCCAGGGGTCACACCCATAAGCCACTTCCTGCGGGTGCCAAATAATCCCCTCATCAGCTACCCTCCATAATTTACGGCTGCTTCTCCCGGAAGAAGCATAAAATGAGACCCCCGTAACCATGCCACTGGCCTCCGTGCAAGGCTGTTTTCATTCAGGGCACCCCAGAGGGGGGCGGGCCCTCCCCACCTGAAGGGACCCAGCCCTGGAAGCCGACCTCTACAACCCAACCATTGCCACGCTCCAACCCACTTTCCCCACGCTCAGGCCAAGCCTCACATGTGAGTGAACATATTCGTGGACACATCATAAGACACTCCCTACACATTTTTCATGATTACCACACCAGATTTGATGGGGTTCAGACAGTAGGCAACAAATCATAGAGGAAAATATGTATACATATGCCTCTCAGAGAGCCCGGCAAGCTACCAAGATTATCCCACCTGCACAGCAGAGCCTGGCAAGCTCCCCGTGGCATATTCAATATGCCAAAAACAGTAACAATAACAGGTCTAATTCCCCTGACCCTGAAAGAGCCTCTAATTGTTGGGAAAGACATTGGGAGAGGCTACTAAAATCTCAGGGCTGGGACAAATGGAGACATTACTGGCACCTGCTCGAGTAAATGGATGAACAACGAGATGACAGTGATACAGTGATTTCTAATGATGACAACAATAATGTATTTTATAATATATATCCTGACTTTTTGTGTGAACGTATATACTAAATTTATGTCTATATAGCAGAATATAAAAATATTTTAATATATTTAAATATCCATATATTTGTATATAATTTATATGCATATATACAGCATATATTCTGTGTGAATATATATATTCTGTTAACACATGCATTGTACATCCTGTAAGAATACAAAAAGCTGGTAATATATTCTTGTTTGGCTCTTGGGAAGGAATTGGGTGGTTGAGCTGTAGGGGTATATTTTCTCAATGTTGAACCAGATAAATGTATTCTCAGTTAAAAAAATTAATACATTGTTGCAGTTTTTACTCAGCATAGCTTTTATTATGTGGGACACTTTAACAGATCCAATATTCCCAGTATAACTCACTTTGTTATCACTTTTAATTAATACCTTGTGTTTCCCAGGCCTCATGTTAGTTTCCTACTAAGGAGAAATATGTCTGCTAACCATGAGCCTCTAGTTAGAAATTTTGCATCACTTCTTTCTTTCACTTCTTGGCATCATCTCTCTCCAGTACAATGTATCTGTGTCTCATTGTCATCAACAAAAATCTCTCCTAGTATTTCATTGACAATGATGATGTATACTGTTAAAGTTATCTTAAACACATTTCGTTCACGTTCATACTTTCTGAAACTTCAAAACAAATTTTAAGCACATGACTGCTCAAACTCTCATCAAGGTCTGATTATGTAAACATTGCTCAGCAACACCACTTTCAAAAACACTTGTTTGCAATAAACACAAAAGAGAGGACATTTGTTTAACGTTACAGATTTGCAAAATTTCAAAAATATTAAGTAAATAAAGACTCAGCCATACGTATATACAATTCTTGAGAAATATTCCTTGCCACCTGGTTTCCTGTTCAGTGCCAACATTTGTAAATTAATAAATATTGTTTTCACCTGAGTACTAAAAGCTGGATTCTTTGGCTAGAAGAATCATGGAAAAATGTGCTCTTCCTTGGGAACATTAAGTAACATTTGATATATCTTGATGAATGTGAGGATAATGAAAAAGTAAAATGTAGAGATTTATGGGAATAAGTAACAGGGTGACAGATTTAAATAATAAAAGCTATTTAATCTTAAAACTATTGAGCAGCTTGATAAATCATCAGAAATTCTATTTTTAACAATAATCTCAGTTAACAGATGGCAAAAATTGAAATAGGCATGGAGTAATCAGGAATGTCTAGTAAAGGTTTCCAATCTTTTAATCTAGGATGAATCTTACTCTGCCCCACTCCCTATCACCACAATTTGGTTTTTTGAGGATTTTTTTTTTTTGCAGGGAGGCCATACCCCGTGATGATCAGAAGTTATTTTTGGCTCTGGGCTCAGGAATTAATCCTGGCAGTGCTCAGGGGACATTATGGGATGCTAAAGATTGAACCCAGGTTAGCACTACTCACTATACTGTCTCTCTAGCCCTTCCACCATAATTTTTATGGAGGCATCCTGGTTTATAACATTGCTAATGATAGTTTCAGGCATACAATGTCACAATGCCCACATACACTACCAGAGTGTCGGCTTCTCTCCACCAATATCCCAAGGTCCTTTCTTATCCACCCCCACCCCCTTGATCTGTTGTCTTCTCCTCTTCATTATTCCCTTAAAATGTTTCTTTATATCCCACATATGGGTGAGATCATTCTGTGTCTGTCCCTTTCCTTCAGTCTGAATTCACTCAGCATGAAACCCTTCAGTTCCATCCATGCAGCAGTAAATTTCATTTTTTCTTATAGTAGTATTCCATTGTGTATATATATATCACATTTTTTTTTATCCACTCCTCTATTCTTGGATATTTGAATTCATTCCAAATCTTGGCTACCTTGAACAGTGTTTCAACAAGCATAAGAGAAATAATTTGTTTGAAAGAGTGTTTTTGATTCCTTGGGGTAGATGTCAAGAAGTGGAATTGCTGGGTCCCATGGAAAGCCAATTCTTTGTTCTCTGAGAAGTGCATTTATTGTTGAAAGTCTACATTTTAACCAATAGAGGAGGTGGGTTTATTTTTTTCCTACATCAGCTCCAGCACTGGTTGTTTCTGTTCTTTTTAAACGTATGCTAATCTCACAGGTGTGAAGTGATATGCCATTGTTGTTTTTATTTGTATTTCCCTGAGATGTTGTTCTTAATTCCATTCTTAACACTAGTCAGGAATGGCATGACACAGATCCAGGCCCCTTAGAATAGATTATTCACTCTTGGAACTGAAGTCATGAATGGAACCAGGATTTTAGCTGCTAGTACTATAGTGTGACTATGGAAGGCATGACGGTGGGAAGCAGTACTTTGAGCACATTGTTGCCTGTTAGGCAATATTTACTCACAATGACAAATACCATTTCAGTAATAGCACCATTGCAATGATCTGGTGCTTATTAGGAGAATGTCAGTCCTGTTCTAATCTAATTGTTCAATCATTGTTAAATCTTAATTGTTCCCAGTGGGCCCTGAGCATCGACCCATCAGCCCAGTTGAATGATTATCTCCAGGAAAGTCACGCCCCTGACCAGGTCTCCAGAGAATTGCTTGGAAGAACACCCCCAGAAAAAGAAAAGAGAAAAGGGAACTTAGCTGTAACTCTCTCTTTCTACCTCTAGAATTTTAATTTTCAGGTAGTGCTGTCTGCTTAGCATAAACATGTTATGATGTACAATTCTATGGTATTTAATACACTCACAATGGACAGGGGTATGCAACATTTTCTATGTCCAGAATATTTTTCACAACACAAAAAGGATACCTTACACCCATGAATCCATCTTTCTCTGGCCCAAGGCAATTATGAGTTGTCTCTTTGGATTTGCTTCTTCTGGATATTTACTATAAAAGGAATCTTATATAACATGTGATCTTTTGGGTCAGGCTTCTTTCAGTTACATAATGTTTTTCATATTTCATCATGTTCAAGCATCTATAAGTACTTCATTCCTTATCAAATTTAAATATTTCAATCTGTTTATCTGTCTATCCATTGATGGAGATTTTGGGTTGTTTCCATCAATTAACTATTGTGAGCAGTGCTGCTATGAATATTTGTATACCTGTCCTTATTTAAACCTTTGTTGTCCCATTTTTGTTTTTGGTTTTTTTACCTCAGAGCAGAATTATTGGGTAATATGGAGGGTGAGGTGGCCAGAAGGATTGGTGTGTGTGTGTGTGTGTGTGTGTGTGTGTGTGTGTGTGTGTGTGTGTGTGTGTGTCCTATGCCTGGAACCTGGAGCAAATCTGAAGACCACCCATGCTTGTGCCCTGGATAAACAAAGGACTCGCCCCTTCCTTAAGTGGTATTTTTTTTTTTTTTTGCCTTTTTTGGTCACACCCGGCAATGCACAGGGGTTACTCCTGGCTCATGCACTCAGGAATTACTCGGGGTATTACTCTGCTAGGGGAACCATACGGGATGCTGGGAATCGAACTCGGATCGGCCCCGTGCAAGACAAACGCCCTACCCACTGTGCTATCGCTCCAGCCCCTTGTTAAGTGGTATTTGATATTTACTGGTCTTTCTCCTCCTCCTCTTCTACCTCCTTCTCCTCCTTCTCTTCTTCCACCTCTTCATCCTCCTCCTCCCCTTCCTCCTCCCTTCCTTCTTTTTCATTTAGGTTGTTACAATAGTATTAAAGTTTTTTTTTTTTTTTTTTTGCTTTTTGGGTCACACCCGGCAATGCACAGGGATCATTCCTGGCTCATGCACTCAGGAATTACCCCTGGCGGTGCTCAGGGGACCATATGGGATGCTGGGATTCGAACCCGGGTCGGCCGCGTGCAAGGCAAACGCCCTACCCACTGTGCTATCACTCCAGCCCCTCAATAGTATTAAAGTTTATGGTATTGATATATAAAAATACTAAACCTACCACCAATGTGTCCCTGAGCAAATTTGTCTTTAATTATTAAATATGAAGGACCTGGAAAGATAATACAGGGTCAAGGTGCATGCTTTGCATATAGCCAACCCAAGTTTGATTTCCAACACCCCATATCTCTCCTAGACTACTACCAGGAGTCGTTGGGGGAGGTTGGGCCATATCTGGTGATGCTCAGGGCTTACACCTGATCCCTGCCCCCCAAAATATTATGAAAAAATTAAGGTCTTGGTCATCCTCCTAAAAACATTCCTGAAATTCACATGCAACAAACAAAAGAAATTGTGGTTTGCCTTTCTATCAACAAAGACTGAGTCTATGGAACACAAAATTAGTAAAGAGAGGGACAGTCTGTTCTGATCCAGTTATAGACTTCTCCCCTACCCCCAGGAGACACAATATGTGTCGATCTTAAACCAAGTTTGTATTGATGTAAGATGTATTTGAATCAAAGTTATTTTTTAAGGGTTGATACAAAATTCAAATCCTAAATAAATAGTTGCCTCTTCTAGGATGTATGTATCATTGACTTTTTCCTTTAGTTTGTAATTTATCTGCTGTGCCTTGATTTATTCAGCAAATACCTGAAGTCCAGTTTTATAGGTGTTAGGTGAATTGACTTTATAAACACACATGTTGGTGGGACTGTAAAATAGCTTCTTTCCCAGAGTTCCATTCGTGTGTCTGATATGAACACTTCTTTCAAAAATCCGTCCTGGGTGTGTGCTGGGTGTCCTGCAGACATCCAGGGGTGGTGCATTACTTTTTATTTTTTTTTAAATGAATCTCAAGGAAGCCATTCTGTTGCTGAGCTAGATTCACGCACACATTTCATTTATCCACAATAATAAGAATATCAATACCTTGGATTTATATAGAGCCTCTCATCCAAAGAGGTCAAAGCATTTTAATTTAATTGGATGTTCCTGTGGCTTTAAGAGCCTCTGGTTATATTTACAAATGTAATAATAAGAAACAGTCTGCCCTGGTTTGCAATATAATAGACACCATAAAACAAGGCCCGAACATATAGAGATTTTCACCCACATGGCACAAACAAATCCAATGTCTGGCCATAGGATTCAAGGTCCTTTCTGTGTGTATCTTTCTGCCTCTCTTCACCTGTGATGTCACTTCTTCATGGATTCTTGATTCTGGTCAAGTTATTCTCTGAACACAGAAGACAGGTTTTGCATTTTGCCCCTTAACCTGAGGTGTAGGCCTTTCTCTTTCTCTTTAGGAGTGTATTTAGTCTTTGTTTTATTTTTGAACTTTTTCTTTTTTGGGTGTAGGTGGATTGTTGGTTTAATTATAACCTACCAATTACATAGAATCTTGAACAGCCATCCTAGCTTTATTACCTAGCCAAACCTCTGTAGCTATATGGCTTTTACTTCTTGGGCACTGAGTGAGTAGATGCTGTGGTTTATGGTTATTTCGACTTCTCTTTTTCTTTTACTCCCCCCGCTCCCCGCCCCCCGGCCCCCCCCCCCGTCATACTATCAGCCCCTGGCCCTCAGAAGTGTCTCTAATGAATTCCTTAGATGTTTATAAACTTGAGCTGGGTCCTGTTACGGTCGTCGCTGAAGGGTCTATAAATGCAGAGACCCGCTAACCCTTCCCTGATTTTATGTCTTCTTTCATGTTTTCAGTGGAGAAAAGGTTTGGAGTTGGTTTAGAAGGACCCCTAGGTAGAGGCAACGCGGGGGTTCCCCACCTGCAGACAGAAGGTACTAGGGAAGGCTTCCCGAGGTGGGATATGGAGGAAGTGTAACAGAGAAGCAGAAAAGCAGTTTATTGAATGGAGGCTTAATTGGGAGTGTGTTGATTTAATTATCACATAATTGCATTTCCATTTTGAGATGAAGGTAGCCCACGCTTTTGATGCTGATCCCAATTCTTGCTTGCTCAAAAAGTTCTCTTGGCTATTGCTGATGAGAAAGGCAGCACTTACTCATGGAGAGATTTGGGAGATGAAAAAGAAGAAAAGCAGTTCATAGACTTCATAGCTACTTCGTAGCACCGGCTGAGGGGCATTTTGCTTTCTTTTATGTTTTTGTTTTTCAGTTTTGGGTGCTCCCATGCAGGGCTCAGGACTTCCAGGGATGCCTCTGGGGATTCTGGCAAACCACGCCATTGGCTCAAGGAAGGACCCAAAGATGCCATGATGGTTGGATCCTGCAGGGTGCTGGGGGACTCCACAGCTGCACTTGATGATGCTTGAAGTAGCGTGTCATGCTAAGAATTGAATCTGGGTGACGTGCATGCTGGGCATGTGATCCAATAGCTGTGCGATCCTCAAGCATCCCCAGGGGTCTTTGAAATAGTTAGTGGTATCCTCTGAAATGATAGGTGCCACTTACCAAGTGCTCTTCATGCATAGCTCACATGCCACACAGTGGCTCCGAAAGGAGGTCCTGGTATCACTCATTTTACAGATAAAGAAACTGAGGCACAGACAGATTTAGGCATTTGTAAACTAGCCAGGAAAATGATCAGCTTTAATCTAGACAAACCTACTATTCTACCTGCACTCTACTCTCTCTCTCTTTCTCTCTCTCTCTCTCTCTCTCTCTCTCTCTCTCTCTCTCTCTCTCTCTCTCTCCCCTCTCTGCCCTCTCTTTCTTCTCTCCCCTCTCTTACCCCCTACTGTAAAATACACATAAAATTGCCCATTTTCATGAAAGCTCCTCTAGTGTTTGTTTTGTTTTAGTTTTTGGACTACACCCGGCAATGCTCAGGGGTTACTCCTGGCTTTGCACTCAGGAATTACTCCTAGTGGTGCTCGGGGGGCCCTATGGGGTGCTGGGATCAAACTTGGGTCAGTTGCATGCAAGGCAAGCACCTTTACCCTTTTACTATCTCAAGTTTGGTATTGGTCATAATGTAATATATATAAATATATTGAATGACAATATATATACCCAAAATATATACAATGTTTAAAATAATATCACCCTCCCTTAACATGTAAACAAAGAAAACATTGATTATTTAAAAATATATCATTCAATGGCCTTTATTTAACACACTCACAAATCTTGCAACTATTGTCACTAATCAAGTTCCAGAATAGTCTCATGTTATCAAAAGACAAACCCTTATCAATGAAGCTTTCCCACCTCCCACCACTCCCACTTTCCTTTCTTTCTGTAGAAATCTGCATATTCTGGATATTTCACATAAATAAAAAGATACAGTGCGGGTCTTTTGCAGTCTGTATTCTTTCATTTAGTACAATGTTTCAAGTTTCATCACTGTAGTGTATATCAGGGTTTCCTTACTTTTGATGGTTCAAACATACTCTGTTTCATGGAGACTTCACTTTTTGTTAATAGCACTGTCCTCCCATTGTTCATCGATTTGCTCCAGGGGCACCAGTAATGTCTCCATTGTGAGACTTGTTGTTACTGTTTTTGCATATCAAATACACCTAAGGTAGATTGCCCAGCTCTGCCACAGGGGAGGGATACTCTCAGTAGCTTGCCAGACTCTCGGAGGAATGGAATCCTGGTTGGCCATGTGCAAGGAAAACGCCCTACCCGATGTGCTATTGATGTAGGCAGGTAGATAGGGAAAGGCACTTGACAATGAAACTCAGATTAACAAAGTCTCTTGGAAGGAGAATCTTGAGACTGACCCACCCTGTGGGTACAGAAAACAGACCTGATAAGACCTTCAGCAGACCCTGAGGAGGTTGGACCCCTCCCCATGAAGTTCCTTGAATTCCACCTCTCCCTTAATCTGATTAAAATGTGATGCAGCCTATAGAAGACCATCACCACTCCCAACCTCCTTGGTAACCTCCTTAGCAACTGACTTTTACCTGGAAAGAAGCCCCAAGTGGGAGTAGGTTGGAGAAACCCTATAAAGGCCACCTTGAACAAAGGAAGCGTGCGCATATGCTGCCTGAGCCCATGTGCTGCTTGTGCCCACGTGGTGCCTGAGCACATGTGTCACCCACATCTCCCCCCTTGAGATGTGTACTTTCATGCTTTCGTGTCCAGTGCTAGGTAGGATGTGTGTAGAGCTTCCTCCACCCTTGGAGAAGGCCGCATTCTCTCTTGAGCGCATTATTCTTACTATTCTCTCTCCCACTTATACCTTCCTCCTTCCCTCAGAAACCTCTAAATAAAATCTGTTACTTCACTGCTTGTCTACTCCTGAAATTCTTTTCCGCAAGCGAAGACAAGAACCCAGTAACTCTGGGTCCCCGGGTGGTAGAGGCGGCTGGGGAGAAAGTGATGTCTTTCTCCTTCCTGCTTCACGGAAGTCACCCGTGGGGCCCACGGACATCACTATCACTCCTGTTTTTTGTTAATACCGCAATCAATCATACACTGCATCTAAGTTGATGAATATTTAGATTGTTTCCATGTTTTGTATATTGTGAATTTGCATATAGGAATGTACACTTTTGTCTTGTGGTCTTTGTTTTTGGCCACACTCAGCTCTGTCCAGGGTTTACTCCTTCCTCTGTGCTCAGCAATAACCTTTGATAGTGTTCAGGGGCCATATGCGGTGCCAGGGATCAAACCCTGGGGAGCCACATGCGAGGCAAGCACCCTGTACTATCTCTCCAGCCCTGCTGGAGATTTTTTTTTCCTCTTTTTGCTGTTTGGGATTATGCCTGGCTCTGCAATCAGGTATTATTCCTGGCAGTGCTCAGGGACCATATGGGATGCTGGGGATCAAACCCAGGTCAGCTGCATGCGTGGGTCCTATGTGCTCTCTAGCCCGCCCTACTTTTTTTGACCAGTTGTTTGTGTGAAGTGGAAATTTCATTGATTTTTGACTTGCATCTCCCTAATGAATAATCTTCTTTCTTTCTTTCTTTCTTTCTTTCTTTCTTTCTTTCTTTCTTTCTTTCTTTCTTTCTTTCTTTCTTTCTTTCTTTCTTTCTTTCTTTCTTTCTTTCTTTCTTTCTTTCTTTCTTTCTTTCTTTCTTTCTTTCTTTCTTTCTTTCTTTTTTCTTTTTGGGTCACACCCAGCGGTGCACAGGGGTTACTCCTGGCTCTGCACTCAGAAATTACTCCTGGCAGTGCTGGGATGCTCGGAATCGAATCCGGGTGGGCGGCGCGTAACGCGTAAGGCAAACGCCCTACCCGCTGTGCTATCGTTCTGACTCCCTCCCTAATGAATAATCTTGTTGGAATCTTCTCATGTGCTTGTTGATCATCTGTATGTGATCTTTGGAGAAATGTATAATCATGGACATGCCCAATTATTTTCACTGCATTAAAAATGTACTTATGGTATCATAAATAGTATAGGATTTTATTTATTTGTAATATAAATAAAATGTAATTAGATTATATGGTTACAATAGAGGATTTTTTTTTTTTTGTCTGTGATGGAATTATTTACTACCTTCAAACTTCCCAAGACCCTCCACCACTGTTTTGTTGTCACTTTTAGCCGGCCAGTTCCTTCCCCACCTTGCCCCACTGCTTGGTAATCTCCGTTCTACGATCAAAGATTGTCCAACTTTTAATTAGAACTTCTGTCTTTTGCTTGTTGAAAAAAAAAGGTTGGGAAAGGAGGCTGGTGATTATGGGAGCGCGGGAACTGCTAACCAAGGAATGTCTCATGCTGGCATTCGCGGAGGAGCAAGAGGCCCAGCGCCTGTGCGGTAATGGTCAGTTCACGGTGGGTACGCGGGAGGTGGCCCTGAGAATCTCTCCCTGCACGGCGGTGCCGGTGGAGAAGGCTGAGATCTAGTCCCAGCCGGGAGACCGGTCCATCCCGGCGCGCTACATTCCCAATGTCCCGGGTAGCCCTGGCATCCTGAAGCCCCACTGGCAGATGTGCACGCGGGGCGGTGGGAGGGTGGGGGCACTGGCGGTGGTACCTCTGGGACAGCGCAGCCTGGCGATGTTCACCACCAAGTCGGGCGAGGGAGCTGCCCTCCCCCTCAACCCCACAGCCCCGCCAAAGCAGGCATTCCAGGCGGGCTCCAAGCTGGTCCAGCAAACAAGCAAAAACATAAGCCAAGGCAACTCACACCTGACTTCTCTTTATATTCTGGACACAAAACCCTTAGCAGACAAATGATTTGTGGTATATTCCCTTACACTTGCATATTATAGTTTCTCCTCACATTCAGTGAGTAATCTCTTGACCCACGTCCCCTCCTGTGACTGTTGCCCCTATGGTTGTGGTGCCTGATCCAAAGCTTACACACTTTTTGTGTTTTTTGGTCGAAGTGCTTTCCCAGAGTTGCACCACACACTTGAAGGGCTTATACACACCTGACTCCGTGTGTGTGTGTGTGTGTGTGTGTGTGTGTGTGTGTGTGTATAGGGGGGGAGGTGGTATACTCTGTCATGCAGGAGAGAGGGTTCCAAATAGCAATGCTGCTGTTGTAATGATTTTCCTCTCCTGAAGCCTTGCTGAATTAGTTTGCTCTGGTCCATGTTGTCTTTTACTATTGTGGAGCCACTCCTGGTGGTGTTTGGGACACTAGCACAACCACACGAGTGGGCTCCGGGGAGGTGTATGGAGCTGCGGATCCATTTCAGGAACTGTCCATGCCAGGCGGGTGCTCTACCTCTAAACCTACCACAGAGACCTTCTTCTTATTATAGAGAATTCATTTTTATTATGTAGTTTCTTCTATATAATTTTATTGTGTAGAAGATCTTGTCTACAACTAGACACACAGAGATTGTTTTACTTCTTCCTTTCCAAGAAGAAGGCATTTTTTGGGGGGGAGGGGGGAGGTAGGAGATTGCTATTTATTTTTTTACTTATTGCCATCAGAGCCCTGCAAGCTACCAGTGGCAAATTCGATGTGCCAAAAATAATAACAAGTCCCACAGTGGAAATGTTACTGATGCCTGCTTGAACAAATCGATGAACAATGGGACAACAGTGCAGTGCTAGAGTGCTACTTATTGCCATACCCACAGTGCTCAGAGCATCAGGTGGTGTCAGGGATGGAAACTAGGTGGCCTGCATGGCAAAGCTGCAGCCCCTGGCGTTCAGCTACCTGAACCCCAATTTAAATGCTTCCTTCTTTTCTTCTTGTTTAATTGCTCCAGTTAGAATTTTTAGTATGTTGTTGAACTGAGGGGTAGAGCGATAGCACAGTAGTAGGGCGTTCGCCTTTCACATGGTCGACCCTTTTACGTGTTCGATTCCTCTGCCCCTCTAGGAGAGCCCGGCAAGCTACTGAGAGTATCGTGCCTAAACGGCAGAGTCTGGCAAGCTACTAGTGGCGTATTTGATATGCCAAAAACAGTAACAATAAGTCTTATGATGAGAGACGTTACTGGTGCCCGCTGGAGCGAATTGATGAGCAATGGGATGACAGTGACAGAGACAGTTGAACTGAAGGGGCAAGAGTGGGCGTCTGTGTCTTGTGCTTGATCACAGCTGCAAAGCTTTCTTTCACTATTGGGTATGATGTTAGCTGTGAGTTCCTAAACAATATCTTTATTTGTATTTTATATTTCCATTTAGTCACCATAAAACATCATGATTGGGTTTCACACACACTGTTTCTTTCTCTTTTTAAAATTTATTTTAGTTTTTATGGAATCACCTTGAGATAGAGCATTACAAAGCTGATCATGTTTGTGTTTCAATCATGCAATGTTTCAACACTCATCCTTCCATTAGTGTAATTTCCCAGCATCAGTGTCCTCAGAGTCCCTCCCACCCCGCCAAGCCACCCCCACTCCCACCTGCCTCTACAGCAGGCATCTCTCTTCTCTCTCTCTCTCTTCTCTCTCTTTCTCCCTCTCATTTTAGGCACTATGGTTTGCAATACAGTTAAGGAAAGGTTATCACGTATATCACTTTACATACTTTCAATACTCAGTTCTTGTCCAAAGTGATCATTTCCAACTAGTATTGCATAGTGGACCCTCCTGTATCTTAACTACTCTTCACCCCCATACGCTTGTGGTAATGCCAACCATTTACCAGTCCTCCTGGCCCCACATACACTGTTTTAACACAGCTCCTTCCACCAGTGTCTACTTTTTTCACCAAAACTCCTCTCTCCCTTTGGCATTCCATCCAGCAGTCTGTGTCTACAAGAGGCAACTAAAAAAAATTTTATTATAATTTTAAAAGTGCCCTCCATTTCTTGGTTTTATGTTTCATCATGTAAAGGGGTTTGGATAATCATATGCTTCCCCCACCCTTGTTGCCTGTATTCTTAGCTATTAAACGCAATGCCTCTGTCTCTCTAGATGATTTTTAACTTCATAGCCTGATTCTTGTATCTATATTACAAAATTATTTTCATTAAAAGCTAAAACTTATGTTTTTCATTGACTATGTTCTAACCTGATATGGATTTTCTAGCATCTATTGAATACTTCTTTATTGTTCTAAAAGTTAAGGTATTTTTTTCCATATCTACATTTTTTTTGGTAGTAAATGTCCTAGGACTAGTGTCATTGGGACAAAGGTTAGGGACACTTATAAATAAGTACATAAAGAAAAGTACACATATATAAATATCCTAACATATATAAATACATATGCACACACTCACATATGTAAGTTTTAACTTTTTAAGATCAATGTGAACTATCAGCTTCCTATCTGCTTAATAAAAGTAGTTGATTTGTTCTATTCCTACTTCACACATCCAGCACCTCCTCTAAATTTGCTACTAGTCTCTGAAGTTCTTTCCTGTTTACTCCTATTCAGCAGATTACACAGGTCCCTCCTCAGTACTTAAATTCTTATTTTAGATTAATTTATTTTTCATTCATGCTTTTTAGAAATGCTTTTTTTCCTGAATTTATTTCTATCTATAGCCAAATGCAGAAAATACAAAAACATCCATTAAAAATGCTAACAAAACACAAATGTGCATTACTGCTATCTATAATTTAGTTAGGGAAGAGAGTATACAATCCAGTTTAATTTATTTAAAATTATTATTTTAGTTTAGTTTTTTCTTGGTCAATATTCAGTTGTGTGTTCCTACATTGCTACCTTTCTTTCTTTCTTTCTTTCTTTCTTCTTTCTTTCTTTCTTTCTTTCTTTCTTTCTTTCTTTCTTTCTTTCTTTCTTTCTTTCTTTCTTTCTTTCTCTCTTTCTTTCTCTTGCTCTTTCTTTCTCTTTCCTTTCTTCTCTCTTCTTTCTTTCTTTCTTTCTTTCTTTCTTTCTTTCTTTCTTTCTTTCTTTCTTTCTTTCTTTCTTTCTTTCTTTCTTTCTTTCTTTCTTTCTTTCTTTCTTTTTCTTCCTTTCCTTTCTTTCTGGAATGGTGGGGAATATAGTGACACTTAAAAAATGGAAAAAAGGAAACTTATTAAGTGAGCATGAAAACTGTTTCAGGCCCGGAGAGACAGTACAGCGGGTAGGGAGCCTGCCTTGCACGCAGCGGACCAGCCTCTAGGGCCTGGGAGCCAATTCAGAGTGATCCCTCAGCCCAGAGCCAGGAGTAAGCTCTGAGCACAACTGTCCAAAAGACAAACAAAAAAGTTTTAGCGAATCATAATGAAAAAAATTCCATTATATTTTTAATTTTTCAATATTGTTCAAGCTTTTTTCCTATCAAGTAATGTTTTAGAGTAAAAAAATTGCCCACACTCCTTAGCTCCCCACTCCTTTGAATACACCGCCTCCATGCACGCGGGAATAACCTGTGGGCGTCATCACATAAATATCATTAAAAAAAACGGATACTATCATAAAATAAAGGAAACAAACAAACAAAAATATACAACCCTCCCCCCACCCCCACCATCCAAGATCATAAGATCATACTGCCCACAGAGGAAGGCACTCATTTAGCAAACTTCGGAAGTTGGTACCAGGAACCGCGGAAGGAAGGAAAACTACAATTCCCAGGGTGCTCAGCGCGCTCCGGGCCCTTAGGAACACCTGCCCGGGCAATTCCCGCCTCCTGACTTCAGTGATTGGTTCACCTAGTTCCGTGCCGCCGGATTTCTCGTTTCCCATTGGTGAGGTCCCCGGCGCGCGAGGTCAATGCCACAGCGCGCCGTTCACTGTAGTTCCGCGAGCGCCTCGCCCCGCCCTGTGCCAAGATGGCGGCAGAAGCAGCTGGTGGCAAGTACAGGAGCACTGTCAGCAAAAGCAAAGACCCCTCGGGGCTGCTCATCTCTGTGATCAGGTGAGGGAGGCACGAGGCAGGGTCAGGGGACAGCGGACAGCGGGGCTGACGCCCGCTTGGGCAGGGACAGGGGGTAGCTGGGTTCCACCCTGCGAGCCCTTCCCGGTGCCCTTTGCCTTCCCCTGGCCCCTGCCTTTTGGCCCCCTGCAGTTTCCCTTCTTATTCCCGAGCTGGGGTCGCGGGAGGAGCCCCGCCTCCCCGCCCGGCCTTTCTCCGGGGCCCTGCGCCTTGCATCGGGGCTACGCCGACCCCGGGGGGCCGGCCGCGTGGGGGCTTGGCCCAGCGGGGCAGGTGAAGGTGTGCCCATTCATTCGCCCCACGCTTCCCGCTCGCGGGAGCCGCGCCGCCCGCCCGTCCCCGGGGGTGCTGCAGGGCTCGGGACCCGCCGGACTCCTGGCGGGAGTGGGCAGCTCGTACTGTCATGCTGTCACCCTCAGGACCCCTCCCACCACCTGTGCAAAAGGCCGGTGGCCCTAGAAGTGGAGCCCTCGTGAGTCAGTAGGAAGGTTGTGTTTGAAGGCACAGGACTCCCTGTGCACCGTGCTCCTGCCTTCTGAGCCCAGTCCACTGCTTTGCAAAAAATGTACAAACTACAAATAAAACAGGGCCCGAGAGTACCGCGGGGAGGGTGCTCGCCTCGCATGCAAGCTGACCCAAGTTTGATCCCTTGCATCGCATGTGATGGATCCCAGGAGTGATGCCTGAGCAGGCTGGGTATGGCCCGAGCACACATAAAGCAAGACATAATCCAAATTATGCTAGGCAGTATAGGCACTCCTGCTCGGTATGGTGGGAGTCATGGGCCCTTTTAGGGGCTCTTAAAAAAAAGATTGAATTAAGGGCTGGAGCGATAGCACAGCGGGTAGGGCGTTTGCCTTCCACGCGGCCGACCCAGGTTCAGTTCCCAGCATCCCATAAGGTCCCCCGAGCACCGCCAGGAGTCATTCCTGGGTGCATGAGCCAAGAGTAACCCCTGTGCATCGCTGGGTGTTACCCAAAAAGAAAAAAAAAAGATGAATTCATTGAGTGCAGGAGAACCCTTCCCCTATCAGGGGTGATGCGGAGAGTGATCAAAGGCAGTCAAATAAAATGCTCCTTATGACACTTTGTTACATGGTTGGCATTTGAGTTTCAATACTGAAATGATGGTTTGTAAAATAAAACGCTCCTCACCTCCAGTCACCCCCACCCTGCCAACGCCTGTGCTCAACCTTGGTCAGTTCTTGAAGGGGTTCTGGAATGTCTGGATATATATATTTTAGTTTTGGAGCCACAAAGGCCTTACTCAGGGACTGTTCCTGGCACTGTGCTCAGGAGCGACCCCTGGCTGTGCTGGGGACTATATACCATGTCCAGGATCGAACTAGGGTTGTGACCCCAGTAGTGGATGCAAAGCAAGGGCCTTACTGTCTGTCCTGTTTCTCCCAGGGCTGGGATGGCTTTTTAAAAAGCCAGGCTCAGTGGTAGCTGGTTGATAACAAGCACCTGGGATGAACAAATAAACGTAACAGCCTGCCATTACTGGACTGATAAATGCCCACTTATGGGCATTCTCTACTGTCTTCTAATCAGATTGTGCATATGGAATCATTAGGAAAAGTTTTTGTTGGGCTTCAGATGCCAATTTGAAATACTTTTGGAAATACTTGGAAATACTTGGTAGAGTTGGTAGGGGGTAGGAGGAAGTGGTCTGTTGCAGGGGGCATTCTTATGTGAATGGAAACCAGTTGAGTTTCTTGTGGTGTTGAAACTCCCCCTGTGAGGCTCTTTGGATTCTTTTTGAACTTGTTAACTTTTTTCCACCTTGTATTTTGGTGCCAGTGTGTAGTATTACCTGACATTGAGGATGAACCAGGGAGCCCTAAGCTTTGTAGAACCAGAAATGTGATTCTTTTTACTTGGAATATAAGATATATAGACCATAAGGTCTTGATTTTTGCTGCTCTGTACTGTCTCAACGGTGTATCTAGAATTCTGCAAGCCTTACTTTAAAAAAAAAAAACCCAATATATTTAAATATTAAATTTACTCCATATATTTTGTGTTTAAAAGAAAGCATCATAAAGCCAAACTAGGTTTTCCTTTTTCTTTATTTTTTGGTTTTATGCATTTTATTTTCATAAAGTAGTTCACAGTAGCTCATTACAGATAATATTCAAACACCCACCCCACCAGCGAGCATCTTCCCACCACAATAAGAGGGAGGTGTGTGAAGGTTGTTGTATTTCATTCTGGAGCCATTTAAACTCGTATATAAGAGAATACAAACAAGTGTGTTAAAAACCAAACACATGTGCTACTTTAGGTATATCAGAGGGCTAGACTATAAGAGGTTGCACGGCTGCGAATGCGGCTGTGTGCTCCAGGAAATGCTGCATCTCTCTCTTCCAGGAGCTTTATTTTATAGTCTCTGGATCTTGGCCATTGATGAGATTACATGGCGCCGGGGGCAGTTTGTGGGTGTGACTGCCAAGCTACTGGAAAATGGGGGACCTGGGTGGAGGAGGTCCAGTCCCGATCCGAGCAGGCTTGGAGATCTCAGCCCCGGGTCCCGCATACCTGGGTTCCTCTGTTGGTTCCTTCATGGGTGAGGCTCGTTGGAGCGTGTGGAGAGTGGCCTTGAGCATGGCTGCGGCTGGGTTCTGGAGGTTTTCAGCTGCCGGGGCTCTGCTTGGGGCGGGACGGAAGCTCAACCTGCCCCCCTCCGAGGTGCCCCGGTGAAGACAGCCTGGTGCAGGGTTGGGAGATTCTTCTTTTTCTTTTTAACCAACTGAGAAACATGATTTGCTTTTGGCACTTTCTCTTTGTCTTTGTCTTCCTACTGCTGGCTGGTGTATGTGATGAGGGATCCACACCCGTCTCTGCGCCTGCCTGCAGTGCCTTCACGCTGCTACCATGGTGTAAGCCCTCTGCAGCTTCACTTGGACTGTTTAAAATTACTGCTTTTCATTTTTATTTCCCATCCCGGGTAGCATTTTAATTTTTATTTGACTTCACCCTGCCCCCTGGCCGCAGCAGCATACTGGGTAACAGGGAGGGAAAAGTACCTTCAACAGAACTTTGTTGATGCTCGAGTATTGCCTATAGTCAACATTTCTTTGAGTCACAGGGTTCAAGTGAGCGTCTTAACTCTCCTTGTGGTCGTCCTTTGATATACTTTTGAATGCACCAGATGGATTACGTTCTCTCCACAGCACTGGAAGGCGGTTTGTACTGTTATATTGTTGTTTGGGATGGGGGAAGAGTTGGAGAAAGTCACTCAAGAAAGAATAGAGTGGAGAACGCATCGCTGAGAGAGTAGATCTTCAGAGTTCTCATCGCATGGATGATAACTCAACCTACTGTGGTTCTTATTTTCACAATGTACGCACATGTCACATCATTACTATGGACACTTTAAAGAATACAGTGTTTCATGTCATTTCAGTGAGAGGAAAATGAGAGCTGGAGAAAAAAAAAAGAACGGGAATGTACATTTCTTGTTAGTAAATTGTACTGTCAAACAGAAGTTGGGGCTTTGTCTAGAGCTTCAATTTATATTCTTTGTGTTACCCTGCTTGCAACAATGTATTCCCGATTCTTAATTTCTGCTGTGAAACTTTGATTACCTCCTCTTATCCTTCACCTCTTTTCAAATTCTTCCTGTAAGACAGTAGCTTTCCCAGTTGCTCTGGCAACGAGCCTCAAAAGGGAAAAACCTATTTTAGGTTGATGTTTATGAATCTGAGCATTCCTGAAGATGTGTCTGATAAGTGCCGTTGTCTTTCATGCTCTCTTGGATCTTTCATTGCGTCGCAAAATAAAGGACTTGTTGCCAGTAGAGTCCACTGTCCTTTGAAAACTTCGATGAGTTTAGTTTTACTGATCTTTGTTTTCTATCACTGAGCAATTGTTTTTCTTTTTTAAATAGTGACACTTAAAGATTCTTACTCAGTGCTTTTGCTCAGGTATTTTTTTTTTTAAAACAACAACAACAGTATGTCTGCATCTATTATAGTGTCACACAAAGAGCAGCGTGTGGGTGTAGACAGGTTTAAACCCACCTTGGTTCTAACTGCTGGTTTGTGGTCTAGTATGCGGGACAGGTTCCGTTCCACACATGTAAACAGCTGCTATCTATGTATTTGATGCACATTCAGTATGTATGTGCATATGTTGCCAGTCATTTTAAAAGGAAAAATCGGGTCCAGGCACACTCCTAGTGACACAGACTGGAGGGTTTGATGGTCAGGGCCCACCAGAGCCACACCGGACAGTTCTGAGGAGGGGCAGGGCATGGAACTCCAGGCGTGGAGCTCAGGGCCTTGAGCTTGCCAGGAGGATCCATCACTTGAGCCACAGTGCCAGCCACTGTTGGAGTCATCTCTTCAGGGGGATAAGGGCTTGGGTAGGGACAGAATCACTGGGAACTGGGCCACTAGCCACACCTCGTCACTATTTCCAGGGGTACTAGATAGTTAAAACAATGGTTTTGTTAGTGGGGGCATGTATCCCTTGCAAACTTAAAAAATAAAAAATTAAAATAATGGATGGAAAGAAGCATTTGCCCTACCCACTGTGCTATCGCTCCAGCTTCATTTATTTATTTATCTATCTATCTATCTATCTATTTATCTATCTATCTATCTATTTATTTAATTTTATTCTCTTTGTTAGCTGAGCCAGTTTTGGGCATGAAGCCTAGCCGTTGGGCCTTTAGAAGGGAACTAACATCTTTTCCCTACATGCCGGTGGATTTTCACTCCCACTGTGTTCTTTGGGGAGCGCCTTGGGAGCCGGGCAGCCTTGGTGGAACGGGTCGTGCGTGCGGTGGTGTTTGGGGGCGATGCCTACCTATTGCCCTTCTCTCGCCTGCTCATCGCTGGTTTCCGATGCAGACCTGTGTGGAGGCAGTTCCTTCCCAGCCGATGTGCTCCGGCTTTTGAGTAGCGGGTTTTCCAGGGTCAGGTGACTCGCAGAGGCAGTGCGGAAGGACCTCTGGGAAGCGGAGCCAGGTTGGATGGACACTGGGGCTCCAGCGCTCAGGTGGGTTTTCAGGCGTCGTCACTTCCCGTGTCTCCACTGAAATTGGATTTTCAAGAACACAGACACTCCTTTCTCGCAGGCCAGACTCCCGCAGGGTTGGGTCCGCTCTGGGTTGAAGACAGGGTCAGCTTGGCCGAGGGGTCCAGACTGCTGGCCCGGAGAGGGGCTGGTTCTGAAGGGCGTACTTCGCTCGCTGGAGCCAGGCGCCGAGGGGCTTGGGGGGTTTTGAACTCTTCATGGGCCCTGGGGAGGTCTTGGCACTCGTCTCAGCCTTTAAGTGAAGTCGGCACTGGAGACCTGGAGACAAGATTCCTCGTCCTCATCATCCTCGTCCTCCTTGTCCTCCTCATCCTCCTCGTCATCCTAGTCCTGGTCCTCATTCTCTTCCTCCTCTTCCTCCATTACCCATTAATGTTGGGCCAGTTTCTAATCATCACCATCTTCCTCCTCCTCCTCCTCCTCCTCCTCCTCCTCCTCCTCCTCCTCCTCCTCCTCCTCCTCCTCCTCCTCCTCCTCCTCCTCCTCCTCCTCCTCCTCTCCTCCTCCTCCTCTTCCTCCTCCTCCTTCTCCTCCTCTTCCTTCCCCTCCTCCTCCTCCTCTTTCTCCTCCTCTTCCTTCCCCTCCTCCTCCTCCTCTTTCTCCTCCTCTTCCTTCCCCTCCTCCTCCTCCTCTTTCTCCTCCTCCTCCTCCTCCTCTTCCTCCTCCTCTTCCTCCTCCTTCTCTCCTCCTTCCTCCTCCTCCTCCTCCTCCTCCTCCTCCTCCTCCTCCTCCTCCACCACCACCATGTTGGACCAGTTATCTCAAACCACTCTTTCTCCTGTCTCGTTTGTAAAACAGGATCATAATAATAGGATTTGTATTTCATTTAAAAAAAAAAAAAACATTGGAGTTCACAAAAGGTGCCCAGCTCAGTTTGGCAGAGTAGACGTTTCATTTCTTCCTTTTTCAGGATCGACAGCTTTTCTGCCTAGAAACATTGATTTTCATGTTTTGCCGGCTAGGAGCCCAGATAGAATGTTAATTTTCCACCAGAAACATCATTGCTATGTTGACTCAGAATTTGATTCCAGTTGTCAGAATATTCTCCTTTTAACCAAGAAACCCATGTAGCCGACGGGGGCTGGAGTGATAGCACAGCGGGTAGGGCGTTTGCCTTGCAAGCGGCCGACCCGGGTTCGAATCCCAGCATCCCATATGGTCCCCCGAGCACCGCCAGGAGTAATTCCTGAGTGCATGAGCCAGGAGTGACCCCTGTGCATCGCTGGGTGTGACCCAAAAAAGCAAAAAAAAAAAAAAAAAAAAAAAAGAAACCCATGTAGCCGAGTAAAAGGGAAATTATTTGGGAATTTGAGAGCCAGAGAAGGAAGCTAGATTTGCTCCTATCTGTGCTTGAGTGTATGTACATCGTGTCAAATATAGACATATATAAAACATGTAAGACAGAAAGCAAATGTGAGCAAGTAAATCAAAGGCTCTCTGAGCTCTTTGTTTAAATATTTCTTGTTGTGATAACAATTATGTATTATGATACAAAAATATGAATTAAAAACATTATTTCCTAAAATTAGGTACATGTTTAGAAAAAGCAAATATTAGAAGGAAAATAAGTAGAGACCTGCTTCTTAAGATTTTAGTATGTAATACTATTTATAAATTTGCTCTTACTAAGGAATATCAATAAAATTGTATATCTGTGTTATATTGATGAAAAAATTAAAGTCCTATTATGTATACTTTGTATCTTTTTTTTTTTTTTTGGGTCACACCCGGCGATGCACAGGGGTTACTCCTGGCTCATGCACTCAGGAATTACTCCTGCCGGTGCTCAGGGGACCATATGGGGTGCTGGGAATCGAACCCGGGTCGGCCGCGTGCAAGGCAAATGCCCTACCCGCTGTGCTATTGCTCCAGCCCCGTATACTTTGTATCCTGATGCACTTGTCTTTATATATATCATAGTGATTCTTTTTAAAAATTTTTAAAAAAAATTATTATTATTTTTTAATTGAATCACTGTTCAATTAAAACTCAAAGCTTTTACGTTTGAGTTTCAGTCATATATAGCGATTCTTTCTAGCAGCACATTTCAATCTCATTTTAGTGACTCCTTAGCTAAAACTCCTTCCTTTTCTGTCCTGGAGATACCTGAACCTACTTGGAGAGCCCCAGCCAGCACTAAACCATCACTTCAGTTTGAATGTTGCAGTGAGCATTGGAGGGGATCAGGACGCCAGGGAGGGGACCCTGAGTGCCAGTTCCTGGTAGTAACCGCGGAATTGCGGCATTGCTGCACGGGAGCATATACGTGCTTTGTATTTTGAGAGACCGGCAGTTCACATCCCCATGACTGTTCTTAGAAAACTGCACCTCCACGCGCTAACTGGAAACAGGGCGTTTCTACTGTGTGTCTCCAGCCCCTCTCTGCAGCTCAGAGGGGAGTGCTCCTTCCGCTGTCAGCCAGCCGTGCTGCAGGAGGCGTGTGGACACGTGTGCTTTGCAGGTATTCTTTCTCAGCTTTGTGGCCTGTCTTCTCTGTCTTCCAGTGCGGGAGTTTTACTTCTGGCTCATCAGTTATTTCTCTCACGGGTTGTGTTTCTTAGGGTTGTATCTTAAAGCTCATTCCCATGGCATCTAAATTATCTCTGGTGTTAAACTGGAGCGATAGCACAGCGGGTAGGGCATTTATTTGCCTTGCACTCGGCCAACCTGGGTTTGATTCCTCCGTCCCTCTCGGAGAGCCCGGCAAGCTACCGAGAGTATCTCGCCTGCACGGCAGAGCCTGGCAAGCTACTTGTGGCATATTCGATATGCCAAAACCAGTAACAACAAGTCTCACAATGGAGACGTTACTGGTGCCCGCTGGAGCAAATCCATGAGCAACTGGGATGACAGTGATACACTGATACAGAGTCAGAGAGAAGGACCCTCAGCACTCGCCTGGGTGAAATAAACACTCAAAAGCATTTTGCCAGTAGCAACCAGGGCCAGGAGGATTGGTCCATGGCTGGAAGCCTGCCTTAAGTGCCAGGGGAAAAGGCAGGTGGGATAGAGAGGGACCACTCTGACAGAGATAGTTGGGAATGATCACTCTGGATAAGAACTGCGTGCTGAAAGCAGGTAAAGGAACAAACATGATAACCTCTGAATATCTATATTATAAACGAGAGAGAGAGAGAGAGAGAGAGAGAGAGAGAGAGGAGAGAGAGAGAGAGAGAGAGAGAGAGAGAGAGAGAGAGAGAGAGAGAGAGAGAGAGAGAGAGAGAGAGAGAGAGAGAGAGAGAGAGAGAGAGAGAGAGAGAGAGAGAGAGAGAGAGAGAGAGAGAGAGAGAGAGAGAGAGAGAGAGAGAGAGAAGGAACGTGCCTGCCATAGATCTAGGGAGGGGTAGAGGTGTGGTGGGGGGGTGGGAGGGAAACTGGGAACCTGGTGGTGGAAAATGTGCACTGGTGGAGGGATGAGTGTTGGAACATTGTATGACTGAGACCCGACCATGAACAGCTTTGTAACTGTGTATCTGTGTATATCACAGTGATTCTATTTAAAAAAAAAAAAAAAGAATTTTGCCCTGGCAAAAGTAGTCCTAGCTAAGAAAAAAATTTTAAAAATAATTTTTAAAGTTGGCTTTGTTTAAAAAATACAATCATAAGCCCTGTTACATACCCACACAAGAGTGACACAAACAGTGTTACAAATAAATAGGTACTATTTTAGGATTTGAGTTTGTTGGACAATGTGTCTTTTATGATTTTTTTCACAAATTTGTGTAACATTTCTCTAAACGAGAATGGGGGAAACTGCAATGACAAGTACAAGAAGATAACATAAAGCAAAAAGCACTGAATACCCCGCATATGTCCAACAACGAAAAAAATAACCTTTCTCACAATGGTGCTACCACAAATAGCTATCCATACGCAATGGAAAAAAAAGTTAAACTCAGACACAGTCCTTACAGCACTCACAAAACTGAAAATTAACAGACAAACCTAAAACACAAAAAAGCAAAACTCCTTAGAAGTTTAACTGTAGCACTATAACACTGTTGTCCCGTTGTTCATCTGTTTGCTCGAGCGGGCACCAGTAACGTCTCCATTGTGAGACTTGTTGTTACTGTTTTTGGCATATTGAATATGCCACAGGGAGCTTGCCAGGCTCTGCTGTGTGGGGCGGGATACTCTTGGTAGCTTGCTGGGCTCTCCGAGAGGGGCGGAAGAATTGAACCTGGGTCCGCTGTGTGAAAGGCAAACGCCCTACCCGTTGTGCTATGGCTCCCAGCCCTGTAAATTCAAATAATCTTCCTGATAATCCAGAGGGGTGGTTTCTTCCAGGCTTGAGATAGTTTCCTGCCACACGTGGCCTGATCAGTCCTCAACTGAAATCTCTGACAAGGCCCTCTCTAACTCTCTGGAGTACACTCCGGGTTAGTTCTCTTTTCTCCATCACTCTGCCTTGCAGACTCTGAGCGTCCTAATGCCCAAAGGTCTGAAACATTGTTAGCAATTTCAAATAGGGATGATAAATCCAGTCTCTTTAATTCCATCGAGACCAGAAGTGGAACGCCCATTAATGCTTCACATTAAAAAAAAAAAATTCAGAGGTTTTCATCAGTCATATTAGTATATACAGAAGGGGATACATACGTGATCAGGTGTGTTGTGGGGTGGAAGTGACTTAGTTCAGCACGCTTGGGGTTTTTGATTTTGCAGCATTTTACCATGCATTAGGCTATACATTACGTATTTCATATAAAACTTTTTTTCAGGAACTTTACCTCCAGAACTGTTAGAAATGCTTTGGCAACTATTAGGCATTGGTTTGTGTCCATATCTTTTATTTTTGTTTTTTTTTGGGCCAGGGCCCAGAGATGCTCAGGGCTTGCTACTGGCTCTGTGCTCAGGGATCACTTCTGGTGGCGCTTGGGCGACCTTACGGGGTGCTGGGGTTGGAACCTGTTGGGCCACATGCACTGCATGTGCCCTGCAGGCTGTACTATCTCTCCAACCCTCGTGTCCTTATCTTTTAGAACTACAAGCCTCTTTTATTTAATGCCTATGATACTGTTATTTATTATTGGTCTGTGCTTTGATGATACTGGGAATGTGTTTTCTATGGGCAAAGTACATTCTTGGTTATTGCTATATTTTACTGTTTGTTAGCAGTTGACTGCTTGTGGTCTGTCCTTGTGTGTTTTTAGTTTGCGAATGTGTGTGTGTGTGTGTGTGTGTGTGTGTGTGTGTGTGTATTCTCTCTAGTGCCTTATACTTTGGGTGCTTCATATAGTTTTACTGCTTTCAGGCCAGGAAACATTTTAATCTTGACTCTAGACTAGCCTAGAATTTCACCTTAAGAATGTGGAAATTCACCATGTAGCAAGTTATGAGATAAATTTTTGTGGAACGTTTGAAACAGTACAAGATTTTCATATTGTAAAATTCTTAGGAATATCTTTTCTGACTTTGATCTATTTTAAATGTGTTTTAAATAGTGCAAAAGACAGTGGCATGTACTTCAAAGGACATTTTCCCCTTTTAGAAGTTCATACTGAATATGAAGGGAAGTGTCTTGTACACAAAATACCACGAGAGGAAGTGCAGATTCTCAGACACATCCCTGCCACATCTATCTGTCTACTGGATTCCCAGGGGGATTCAAATTCACCTTAAACTTTGAGTAGCTCTTTGAACATAGTTTAGTTGAGGGTAATAAAATAAAAGAAGCCTGTTAGCATTGTGAACTTTTAGATCTGAGATAGTGGTACTATTTTTTTTTTTAAGAGAATGATTTTTAAGGCTTATATACAAAACTCTATACCAATAAAAATTTCATCTTTGGAATTTGCTTTAAAGTAACTGTGGGTCGGGGAGATGGCTTAAAAGTCTGGAATATATGCCTGGCACACAGGCGCCGAGGGTTTGATCCCCAGCATCGGATAGTGGCCCTCCCCCAATTGTGGATCTAGGGACCCCCAGAACCACTGAACCTGCATATTGAACGATCTTGTCTGGTGGTCTGCAGTGTTCTCCCCGCCTCCCTGAGCCCTGCCCCCCACCAAAAAAACAAAAAATTGCGGAAGAGAATCAACCTCAGGGAGGGTATAGAGGAAAGAAGATGGGACTGTTTGAGTAACAGTTGAAGCCTGTGTTTATTTGACCTGGTTTAACTTCTATCTGATTGAAAATTTCCACCAGGACATCATGTCTATATGTTTTCTTACATGGGTGTATCCTGTATATGTTGTATATATGTAAACCCATGTAGGAGTGACAAGGTTCTGTAGAGGAATACATCTCAGGTAAGCTGGCTATTTATTCTTCATGCCTTGTCTACCCTTTCCCCCTCCCTCCCGAAGCACCTGGCATATTGACGTGGTTATGTTTCCAGGGCGTCGGTTGATAGAGTAGCCTGTTCAATTTGTGTGATCCAGAATTTCCCTCCCTCCCTCCCTCCCTCCCTTCCTTCCTTCCCTTCCTTCCTTCCTTCCTTCCTTCCTTCCTTCCTTCCTTCCTTCCTTCCTTCCTTCCTTCCTTCCTTCCTTCCTTCCTTCCTTCCTTCCTTCCCCCCCCTCCCTCCCTTCCAAGCCTGTTCAGTTTGTGTGATCCAGAATTTCCCTCCCTCCCTCCCTC